>NC_139891.1:40525513-40543013 GCF_905171665.1 Trachurus trachurus
GTCTGCTTGTTGTAGCCATGGTTACAGGTAGTGAGCTGTTGTAGCCATGGTTACAGGTAGTCAGCTGTTGTAGCCATGGTTACAGGTAGTCAGCTGTTGTAGCCATGGTTACAGGTAGTCAGCTGGCGTGGAGGTGGTTACCGAGTGAAGTAGAGTCCTGCAGCTCAAGGATGAATGTGTGTGTATTACTCCATATAATGCAGCCAAAGTTCCTATGTATCTTCATCAGTTTATAAAAGTTATTATCGAGTGTTCACAGGGAAATGAACGGAGAGAATCACGTAAACAAGCGCGAGATTAGACGCAACGTCACACGCGCGACCGACACCGTTCGTTGCAGGAAGAGACTGTCTGTAATTTAGTGAAGGAGACATCACGGACACGGCTGAGTTTATGGAGTTTGAGAACAACAACGACTGGTTTCATTTCGATGGGCGCTACTATCAGTTTGAGACCGAGTTTACTGAAGACGAGCTGAAGGAAATGGAGGAGTAAAGTGAAAGAGGGAGAGAGCTGGTGGAGTCTAAATGCTGGACCTGGAGGAATCAAGTGGTCAGTGTGGTGGTCACTGCCTGTCGGTGGCCGCTGAAAACAGATGTTTGTGCTGAAACCAGATGTTTATGCTGAAACCAGATGTTTGTGTTGAAACCAGATGTTTATGCTGAAACCAGATGTTTGTGCTGAAGCCAGACGTTTGTGCTGAAACCAGATGTTTGTGCTGAAACCACATGTTTATGCTGAAACCAGATGTTTGTGCTGAAACCAGATGTTTGTGCTGGAACCAGATGTTTGTGCTGAAACCAGATGTTTGTGCTGAAACCAGATGTTTGTGCTGCCAGTCGGCCTCGGACGTGTGTTGTCAGTGCCTGGACTCTATGCTGGACACGGAAAGTTGCTGCATAGCGTATAACTGGAGCAGAGTGGGTGAGTTGTTTTCGTCTCTTTCCAGTAGAAACCAGGCTAAGCTAACAGATGTTTGATGCCTAGTATTATGGGATGGGACCCTGTTTGTACTGTTGATGACGTTTGGTGCTGTTCTGAGCATTATTTGTGGCTGTAAGTGGCTTTTTGATCGGTGGATAGTGGATCCATATACTGCACTGTTTGTTATGGTGCAGTCATTGCTAAAGTTGCTACAACTGGAGAAGCTAGCGGTTAGCAGACTTCATCTCTCGAGGGGGGGGTCTAACTCCAGTCCGCCTTAAATCGCCTAACTACTGTCACCCACGCCTCCAGTCCGCCTTAAATCGCATAACTACTGTCACCCACTCATCCAGTCCGCCTTAAATCGCCTAACTACTGTCACCCACGCCTCCAGTCCGCCTTAAATCGCCTAACTCCTGTCACCCACGTCTCCAGTCCACCTTAAATCCCCTGCCTGTAGTCTGTTAGTGACTCCCAGTATCTCTAAAAACAGACTGGGAGGTAGAGCCTTCAGTTACCGGGTTACAGTAAACTGTATCTGAATCGTGTGGTTCTCTGCTTTCCGAGGGTCCTTGAACGGTGCCTCTGTGCGTGTAATCACGTGGTACAGGAACAGACTCTAAACCTAGCATAGCATCGATGCTAATCCAAACGTAGCATCAATGCCAAACAGAACGTAGCATCGGCGCTAAACCGAACGTATAATCGGCACTTGCACATGTTTTACAAAACATCAACAACATATTATAACTTCCGAACCGTTTATGATAAAGATCAGCTGTAAAAAAGCATCTGAATCGCGGGATCCTTTATGACAGGGCTTTTAGTTAGGGCTGGTTCAGGTAGCTCTGAACCTTTTTATAGCTACGCTGCTATAGGCTTAGACTGCTGGGGACACATCTGGTTACACAGAGCCCTCTCCTTTCTCTTCCTCTCCTCTCCTCTCCTCTCCTCTCCTCTCCTCTCCTCTCCTCTCCTCTCCTCTCCTCTCCTCTCCTCTCCTCAAAGTTCAAAGTTCTCTTTATTGTCCCAGTTGGGAAATTGATTTGCAGCCAAGATGTCCAAATACATAAAAACATACAGTACCAATAAATACACATAAAACACACACACAGAGCAATCAACCTCTGTTAGGAAAGAAACAGCACATAGAGCAACACATAAGAACACATATTGGGCAGAGTAGTTAATTTCCAAGTGCATACAGAGACAAAGTGCATTCAAGTGCATTCAAAACAAGGTAGGATAAAACAGACTGTGTGGTCAAGACAGCTGTCAATTATCTCGCTATTTAACACTGTTCAGCATCATAATGGCAGAAGGAACAAAAGAAGACCTATATCTATTTGTCCTGATAGAAGGCACCCTTAACCTCCGACCTGAAGGTAACAGTTCAAACTCTGTCTGAAGGGGGTGATCTACACACTCCTGAATGGAAGTGGCCTTCTTGAACACCTGCCTTTTATAAAGGTCTATAAGATGGGCTTGCCTCCTCCCAGAAATCTTACTGGCCACATTGATGAGGCTACCCAGCCTGTTTTTGTTGGCTACAGTCAAGTTTCCAAACCAGGCAATAGTGCAAAATGTTAAAACAGATTCGATAAAACTTCTATAAAATAGAGTCATCATCTCAGTGGACACATTAAAAGAACTCATCTTCCTCAGAAAATAAAGACGTTGTTGAACTTTTTTTGTTGTGGCAGCGACATGTTGGTCAAAACACAGTTTCTTATCAAGAACCACTCCAAGATATTTATAACTTTCCACAATTTCAATCGCTGTACTATGTATGCTGGTGAGTACAGGACAAGGAGTGGTCTTTCTGAAGCTAATTAACATATCTTTAGTCTTTGTCACATTCAGCTGTAGAAAAGACTCATCACACCAGCGAACAAAGTCGTCAACCACAGGACCATGTTGAAACTCATCCCCTTTTAAGAGACTGACGACCACCGAGTCATCCGCAAATTTAATGATATGTCTGTTGGGATGATTGCTACGGCAGTCATCAGTGTACAAGATATAGAGTAAAGGAGAGAGACAGCAGCCCTGAGGAGACCCAGTAGAGGACTGCAGCTGGTTGGAGAAGGAACCGTTTACCCTCACACACTGAGACCTGACAGTCAAAAAGTCCAGTATCCAGCCCACAAGATTAAGATCCAAATTAAAAAAGTGAATTAGCTTGTCAACTAAAAGATGTGGCTGGATAGTATTAAAAGCTGAGGAGAAGTCTAAAAACAACAATCTAGCATGAGCTTTTGTCCCTTCAAGGTGGCGGTACAGAAGGTGTAGCAGTGTGGTGGTAGCATCCTCTACACCTCTGCCACACCTATAGGCGAACTGCATGGGATCAAGGAGTGACTCCACCTGTGTTTGAACCTCTTGTTTAATAATTTTTTCTAATGTTTTCATAATTAAAGAGGTCAATGCTACAGGCCTAAAGTCATTTAATGTTGCAGGGTTTTTTGTCTTTGCTACAGGAACAATGGTGGCATGTTTCCATAAATTAGGCACCTTCTGTTGCTGAAGAGATAAACTAAAAATAAAATGAAAAATGCTACTAAGCTGTTCAGCACAGGTTGCCAGAACCTTGCCACCTATATTGTCTGGCCCAGGACTCTTGCTTGGCTTAGTTTGTCTAAAGTATTTTTCCACACTTTTGATATCAATAACAAAGGCAGGAGGGGCTCTAGTGTTGCTCTTTAATACATTATGTGATTCACTGAAATCCATATGATCAAACCTTAAATAGAATTTATTAAGCTCATCAGCTAACTGTTTGTCTGAATTGTAACCAGGCAGATCAATATTACTGTTGCCTTTGTGGCTTAACCCTGTCATGGTTTGCATGCCATGCCACGCTTGCCTCAAATTATTGCTGCCCAACTCGGCTTCAATTTTGTCTCTATACCTAAGTTTTGATTTTTTTATTTCTGATCTGATCTCCTTTTTGGTTTCTTTCACTACGGAATCATTTCCCTCATTGAAGGCTTTTTTCCTTTTATTTATCAGACCCTTAAGTGCGGGTGAAGCCCACGGTTTATTGTTAGGAAAAACCCTTACAGTCTTTTGGGGAATAACCATGTCTTCACAAAAGGAAATATAACTACACACAATGTCTGTTAACTCATGAATGTTGTCCGAGGACTCAGTGAACACTGACCAGTCTGTGCAGTCAAAGCACCCTTGCAGAGCAAGAGAGGAGTCCTCGTTCCAGACCTTGACCTGCCTTTTGCGCACCTTCTCCCTCTTCAGCACAGTCTTGTAGACAGGTAAAAGATGCACAGTGTTATGATCTGAAGATCCAAGGGCAGGGCCCGCCACAGACTTATAGGCTCCCTTTATGGAGCCATAACAAAGGTCCAACGTTTTGTTATAGCGCGTATGACAAGTGACATACTGATGGAAACTGTTCAGAGATTTCCTTAAATTACAGTGATTAAAATCTCCCAGTATAATATTAGGGGCATCCGGGGAGATAGATTGAAGTGACTGTACCACTCTGGAGATGGTGTTTGCCGCAGCTTCCGCGTTGGCTTTAGGATGAATGTAAACAACGGTGACAAACACCTGAGGGAATTCCCTCGGCAGGTAAAACGGCCTCACAGACACCGACAAAAGTTCTATGTCAGGTAGGCATAACTGCTGCCGCACAGTAAAGTTGTTGCACCATCTGCGATTGATATACAGGCACACACCCCCTCCCTGCGTTTTCTGGGTTACCTCCCGGTCCCGATCCATGCGTATGGGGGGGCCGAAGCCGGTCATGTCCAGGGAAGCGTCGGAGTCCGCGGCTGTAAGCCATGTTTCCGTGAATGCCATAACGCAGACGTCCCTGTATTCCCGCAGATGACTGATGTTCCCATGTAATTCGTCCGTTTTATTCCTTAGAGACTGGACGTTGGCCAGGATGATGGAAGGCAGGGGGATACGGTTGTTTTGTAGTTGCTTCCTTAGCCGCTGCCGCACGCCACCTTTCCTCCCTCTTTTTCTAATGTAGGCGACTTTCTCAAAGTCATTTCTTGTTATCACAGGGTCGCTGATTATCTCCCTGTTATTATCAGAGACCCGTAAGGAAAGTGTAGAATCCACAGTCAGCCGATTCCATTGAAGATTTAAAAGGAACTCGCGCGTGTACTGAATTGTTTGGGAGTGAGGATGACTCCAGACCAGTTCCGCGAGAATCACACAAAGTAACAGATGTAAAATCTCCATCTCTAAGCCGACTCGTAATGGCTACAAGAGCATTTAAAAAATCAACAACTTTCAAACTCTGGCCCACTATAAAAAGACGACACAGGACGATAAAAACAATACGAACACGGACACAAAGGAACCTGCTGCCGGTCGCCACATGAGCAGCGCCCACACACTCTCCTCTCTCTTCCTATTAACCAGTCTGCCATCCAGTCCTCCCATTAAGCTGGTCTGTCCTCTATGAACCAGTCTGCCATCCAGTCCTCCCATTAAGCTGGTCTGTCCTCTCTTCCTATGAACCAGTCTGCCATCCAGTCCTCCATTAAGCTGGTCTGTCCTCTCTTCCTATGAACCAGTCTGCCATCCAGTCCTCCATTAAGCTGGTCTGTCCTCTATGAACCAGTCTGCCATCCAGTCCTCCATTAAGCTGGTCTGCTCTCCCTGCCTCCCTTACCTACCAGCAGCTTCCTCTTTCAGCTGTTGTTAACATTTCCGTGTTTCTCACATTCTCTGTTATTAACTGTTTTCTTGTCTGTAACAACATCTCCGTCCTGGGTGATGATCCCTCCTCTGTTGCTCACCCTGAGCTTTCTCCTGGTTTTCCCTGTTAAAAGGGTTTTCCATGGAGTTTTCCCTCAGTGGATGTGAGGGTCTAAGGACAGTGTAGTGTTATGGAAAAGATTATCCGTCACTCGGTGATCATCTTTAGGTCTACTTTATTGACTCTCTGTGACAACATAACACAGGGATGACGGACTGCTATTTTCGCGGGTTGGTGTTACCACATAAAAGGTCCGGTTCTGGACTACCACTATTTGGTTCCTATGCTCTGCGTAACACCATTTTTTTCTAACCCAGCTCATGTTTATTCTATGTTATATTGTTCTCTTGTATTATTCATTATCTCAGTGTTGTGTGATTTCTCTGGTGTGAACACTGTAGTCCGTATTTACTGAACACATATTTAACACTTTCATCTACTGTGATCTACAGTATATCATGTACATAACTATTTTTAATGTGACTGTTTAAAGTGTAACTAGATAAATATTAATTCCCCCTGTCAGGTGAACCTCAACCTTATAAACCTTATATACCTCACCAAATAAAACCTGTTGTAACACAATAACAGCACAGACACACCTAGCTGCAGTGGGAGGAGCAGGAAACAGGAAACAGGAACCAGAGGAACGTTGAGCGTCAGTGTCCAGAAGTGAAAGTAAAGTGTGAGAGGAGGACGACGGAGCTGCAGCAGAGACCAGACAGAAAGTCAAAGTGAGTCCATCAGGAGTTTGTCAGCAACACAGCAGAGTCTCTACCAAACACTGGTGAGTACAGCTCATCATATTCACTGTGTGAGCAGCAGCTTTAACACTGAGCTTCATCTCTACTCACTCTCTTCATGTCACACTGACTCTAGTGAACTGGCTCACAACAGACCTGAGGCTGTTTGTCCACAGAGACACTATAGTCCACTTTAAACTGTCTCTGTGTCTCTGCTCAGGACTTTTACAACTCCTCACTCAGTCTCTGAGCTTCACTCTCTACTTCACCTCATTTCCTGCTTCATGCTGTCAAGGTATCACTTCCTGCTGCTGCCTTACTTCACACTTCCTACTGCTGCCTTACTTCACACTTCCTGCTGCTGCCTTACCTCACACTTCCTACTGCTGCCTTACTTCACACTTCCTACTGCTGCCTTACTTCACACTTCCTACTGCTGCCTTACTTCACACTTCCTGCTGCTGCCTTACTTCACACTTCCTACTGCTGCCTTACTTCACACTTCCTACTGCTGCCTTACTTCACACTTCCTACTGCTGCCTTACTTCACACTTCCTACTGCTGCCTTACTTCACACTTCCTGCTGCTGCCTTACCTCACACTTCCTGCTGCTGCCTTACTTCACACTTCCTGCTGCTGCCTTACTTCACACTTCCTGCTGCTGCCGCCTTACTTCACACTTCCTGCTGCTGCCTTACTTCACACTTCCTGCAGCTCTTTCACAATAAAAGCCTCACACTTTTATTGTGAAGCAGCCAGAGGAAACACAGTGTCCTTGTGACTCAGCTCAGCTCTGTCAGAGGTTTTCTCTGTCAGTGACGTCATGAAAACATGTTTTGAGTTTGTGGATGTTAACTCATTGAGTGCCAACCACGTAATTTCTCGTTTTTCGTTCCCATGCGTTGAGTGCCGAAAACGACATTTTTCGTTTTTTGCTTTTTTTTTATATTATGAAAATAGACACTTTAATACACATTATATGTAAATTTGGGGACTCTACGACGAGGAGAACTGAAATAGATGACGATCAAAGTCACATGACAGCTCATGATCTGGAAGTTTTTATCATAACTCGGCTTCTGCAAACGGAGTTCTGCATGCAGATGCAGCGCAGCTGCTCCGCAGCTGCTCTGCTCTCACCCGCGCTGCTGCAGCAGCTCGGAGCTGAACCAGGAAGCTCTAAGCCGACAGTCCCGCCCGGTCTTCACCTCTAGCAACACCGTGTCCTCCCCAAAGTCCTCCCGCGGTAAAATCTGATGGTCTCTGGGCCAAAGCAGACCGGCATCACCGACCCGTACCACAGAAGGACCGCGACCACCGGCGGGACCGGTATTCGCGAGCCGCGGTGGCCGACTGACCCTCACGCTCCGCGGGGAGAAGCTGTGACACGGCACGGTGCGTCTGTGTTATTGTTGTTTAGTGGCGCCCCCCCCGCCCCCGCTGGTGGTTTTGTGAATAGAACAACCATTGTTGTATATATTTATCTTATACGAGCCCTTTGATCCAGAAATGCGAGTGTCAGAAGAGCGACAGACACAAACAGCGCACCTTTCATAAAAGACGCTCTATCTCCTTTTCTAGAAAAAAAGGAGGGATTTTGGTGAAACCCAGCCATGTTTAGCTTGAGTTTTCTCAGGAACGGAGGCACGTAGAAACAAACGGTTTGTGGTCATTTGAAGCATTAAGGTAAACCTTTCAATTGAGCTACAGTATGTGTTGGTGGCAATAATATAGAATACACTGTGGCTCTAAATAAAAAGTCAAAAATGGTCTAAATTGCCGGTACACTTGACTAAAACTTTGGAAAGGAGCGCGGCACTCAATGAGTTAAATAATCTAATAAATCAATAAACTCAGCATCTTTTAACATAGCTACATACCATAATAACCATAGACAGGAAACTAGGCTGAATTTCACTTCCTCATTGATGAAACAGTTTTACTTTAAACCAGAGCTTCTCAAACTTCCTCCACCAAGTCCCCTATCTACTGTATAGTTTGTATGTTTTTTGTTGTTGTTGTTCCACTTTTTAATATGCTGTTTTATATATCTCTTATGTGCTAATACAATACAATACAATACAATACAATACCACGCCCCCTACAGGTGGAAAAGCTTCACAGCCCTTCAGACAATATTTCTATCAGTCATTAACAATGAGACCAGAAGAACGGATGAAGAAGGATCCATGTTGAACTTTAGGGACATAAACAGGTCAACAGGACGGCCCCGCCCCCCAGATAGAGAAACACAGTCTCAAAGACACAGAACATTAATTTAAATGAATCATTAGGTGCTGAAGTTGAAGACAACTGGACTTGTTTCTTGATCCTGCCCCAAGTTCCTTTAATTAAACAGCCTTGGAGTAATTGTTTTTTTTAATTTTATTTAACCTTTATTTAACCAGGAATAATCCCATTGAGGGGTCCTGGCCAAGAAAGCAGCACAGTACATACACATCAAGTACACATTTGGACAACATCAACAAAACAATCATACACACATTGTGGTGGTTTTGGAAATGGCTTAAAGCGATAGTTCACCCAAGATTGAAATGTCCCTCATTATCTCCTCCCCCTCATGTGGACTAAGGGCTGTGAGAAGTTTCAGAGTCCTCCGTGGCTTCTCTGAGTTACAGGGGGTCTCGGCGTAGCAGTGCATGTCCATATGACGGTTGAGAACGGAGCTCACTTTTCTTCGTCCAAAAAGACACACCAAAAAACATCCAAATACCTCCTATACCTGTTTTTTGGTGTGTCTTTTTGTTACGAAGACAGTTGGTATCCATTTGCAACCGTCATATGGACATGCACTGCTACGCCGAGACCCCCTGTAACTCAGAGAAGCCACAGAGGACTCTGAAACTTCTCCCAGCCCTTAGTCCACATGAGGGGGAGGAGATCATGAGGGACATTTCAATTTTGGGTCAACTATTCTTTTAAGACACATGAAGCCACTGGATCACCAGTGGTTCCACCAAAACAATCAAGTAACCTTCAACTTCAGCACTTACTCACTACGATGACCAGGATGACTGAGAACCTTCACGGACATTTAATGAATGTGTGTTTTGTCTCCCTCAGTGTGTAGACATGTCTGCTGCCAGCAACCTGAGGTCTGAAGATCAGTTCCTGTGCTCCATCTGTCTGGATGTCTTCACTGATCCAGTCACTACACCATGTGGACACAACTTCTGTCAGAGCTGCATCACTCAGCACTGGGACGTCAATGTACCATATAAGTGTCCAATGTGTAAAGAGGTTTTCTACACAAGACCTCAGATGAAGATCAACAGGTTCATCTCGGAGGTTGTTGCTCAGTTCAGATGTGAAGCTCAACAGAAAACCAGCAGCAGCAGCTCAGAGCAACAAGTTTACAAACCAGGAGAGCTGCAGAAGACAGAGGCTGAAACTCAGCAGATGATCCAGAAGAGACGACTGAAGATTGAGGAGATGAAACAGTCCGTGAAGTTCAGTAAAGCTGCTGCAGATAGAGAGAAAGCAGAAGGTGTTGGGATCTTCACTGCTCTGAAGGAGTCTGTTGACAGACGCCTGAAGCAGCTCATCAAGGAGATAGAAGAGAAACAGAAAAGCTCAGAGAAACAGGCTGAAGACTTCATCACAGAGCTGGAACAGGAAATCTCTGAGCTGGAGAAGAGAAGCACTGAGGTGGAGCAGCTCTCACTCTCTGAAGACCACCTCCACCTCCTCCAAAGCTTCCCATCCCTGAAAGCTGCTGCACCCACCAAGGACTGGACACAGGTCAGAGTCCGTCCACCATCATATGAGGGGACTGTGGTGAGAGCTGTGTCTCAGCTGGAGGAGACGCTCCATGGACAGATGGAGGAGGTGATGGAGGCTGAGATGAAGATGGTCCAGCAGTTTGCAGTGGATGTGACTCTGGATCCTGATACAGCAAATCCTTATCTCATCCTGTCTGATGATGGAAAACAAGTTCACTGTGGTGATGTGTGGAAGAAACTCCCAGACAACCCAGAGAGATTTGATGAATGTCCTAATGTTTTAGGAAAACAGAGTTTCTCTTCAGGCAGACTTTACTTTGAGGTTCAGGTTAAAGGAAAAACTGACTGGGATGTGGGAGTGGCCAGAGAGTCGATCAACAGGAAGGGAACAATCACACTGAGTCCTCAAAATGGTTACTGGACAATAGTGTTGAGAAATGGAAATGAGTACAAAGCTGCTGCTGGCCCCCCAGTCCCTCTCAGTCTGAGGTCTGGTCCTGAGAAGGTGGGGGTGTTTGTGGATTATGAGGAGGGTCTGGTCTCCTTTTATGACGTAGATGCTGCAGCTCTCATCTACTCCTTCACTGGCTGCTGCTTCACTGACAAACTACACCCACTCTTCAGTCCTAGTCCTAATGATGGAGGTAAAAACTCTGTCCCTCTGATCATCGGTCCTGTCAATCAAACTGTTCAGATAAAAAAAACTAGTTCTTTGCGGAGATTGATAAAGTTTTTATTCAGGGAAAAAAATGTTAATATTTAGTGTCAATACTGAACAATGTAAATCTTTGTGTTTTCTACTGAGTTAATCTTCATCAGATCATCATCACACAGGAAAGTTAACTGTGTGATAACTGCTGTTTAATCACTTGTTACTTTAGTCCATTAGATTAGATCAGTGTTAACAGGTAAAATAGTTTATAACTGAAATGAATCTGTAAATTAACTGAGTCTGGTTTGGGGAGTTAGAAGCAGATACAGGTGTTTATTAATGTAACTGTTGATCACTATGACTCTTGTGAATATGAACACATCTTTATCAGAGACGCTGTAACTGTTGATAAATGTTTATTCATCCAGACAGATTTATATGTGTATAAGATTATTCTAAGAGCCATGTTAATATTGTTAACAATAGTTAGTAGTTTTCCTTTAAAAATGTTGAAGTGCTCCTTTAATTACGCTGCTGATGACATCACAGTAACTTAGCTCTCAGACCAGGTTAAGCAGCCTAAGGAGCAAGACAGTTTTTTGACGATACCTTGAGTGAATCTTGTAACTTTGTTTTTGCCTTTTAAATAAAGTTATTTTTTGAACGGAGTTACGGCCTCAGAAGATTCTTTTTGTGTCAAGCTTATTGCCAAGAAGACTGTTTAATAGTTAAAGGACCTGCCCTAAAATGGTTTAAGTCATACTTATCTGACAGGTTTCAGTTTGTTAATGTTAATAACGACCATTCAGAGTATAGCAGAGTTACGCATGGTGTACCACAGGGTTCAGTCTTAGGGCCAATCCTCTTCATTCTTTACATGCTCCCATTAGGTGGCATCATCCGGAAGCACTCAATCAATTTTCACTGTTATGCTGATGATACGCAACTCTACTTGTCCATGGAGCCAGATGACAGAAGCCGCCTCATCAATCTGCCATCAAGACTGCCTGACTGTGTAACCAGATGTGTCCCCAGCAGTCTAAAGGCCCGTTCACACCGCGGACATAACGAATAAACGACACGAAAACATTCACACCGGCAGCGACACGAATATGCGACAGATGCGACAATTAGATTCCAAAGTTTTGCTTTGCGACGGCTGGTTCTTCACCTCCACGTCATGTCTTTAATCTGTTAATTATCCCTCACGTATTCACTACGTTATGCCACTGTCGTCTTGTTACCAACTTCACTCAACACAGCAGCTCACTAGCCATGTTTCCATCCAAAGTGATTCGAATTACTGGGAAATGCGCATTAAAAGAAATTCGAATCGTGTGTGTTTCCATCTACGGACTTTGCACTCACCCCCCCACCCCCCTCCGCCCGGACGGACTGACGGTCTGATTTGAACACATTAGCGCGATTTAGCGCATATGTTTATTACCTTCATAACGCGACTTGTCCGTGTGTGTGTGTGTGGGAGAGAGAGAGACTTTATTAATGATAAACGCTGGATTCGCTGGTTGATAAGTTTGGTTTTTACTGAGGAGGAACTATGAAGAACTGAGCAGTAACATCATTATGAAGGTGTGTGGGGGCTTTTATTTTGCCGTGGCGATGCAGAAACCCTGATGTTGTCTTGTGAGTGAACTACAACACGGGAGCAGACGGGGTGAAAGTGGCTACGTCACTTGATTCGCATACAGCTGTTTCCATCCCATTCGAATCAACCAACACCCGGCCGTAGCAGCGTATTTCAGTTTGTGCGAATCAGGGGATTTAAATTCGAATCACGGCGTTTCCATCATCATTTTCCGATGCAATACATCTCGATGCATCTAAACAGCTGATGGAAACACACCTACTGATCAATATCTGATCACTATCCTGACAGTATGAACACACTCTATTGCTATTTCTCCTCCTCCTCTCCTCTTTCCACTTACCCCCCCTCCCCCTCCCCCTCCCCCTCCTCCTCCTCTCTCTCCTCTCCTCCGAGACACAGGTTATTTACATTGTTTACATTAGCGGCCAAGCACGTGTCCATGCGCCCGTGTGTGTGTGTGTGTGTGTGTGTGTGTACGTGCGGTGCGACCGTACGCCAGAGAGACGGCAGGTGGAGGGGCTGACTGGCAGAGATGAGAGCAAAGACGGTGAAACGCTATGTGGCAAGGTGAAGAGGGCCCGGGCGGGGATTGAACCCACACCTCCCGGGTAAGAGTCATGCGCGCTTGCCAGTCAGCCAAAGGGACATCCCCTTGGCCAAGTAGCCAGGGCACATGATCAACTGGAGGCTTAGTGACAGGACCACCACTGTGTCACATCTAAAAAAAACAACTTGTTTTCCTGTGAGAGACTGTGTGGCCACCGTCACCGTCTGTTGGGAAACAGCTGTCTGTGTTCTGACCGTTCTGACGTGGCCTACCTCCTTTTCACGCCACATGATTGGTTGATATCGCATTTTCGCCACGACACATTCACGGTCGGTGTGAAAGGAAATAAAGGTTAAAATAAAGACTCGTTATGAAAACCGGGGTTCGAGAAAAAATATTGACGCGCGAATTATTCACACGAAAAATACGTCCGCGGTGTGAAAGGGCCTTAATATAAGCCTATAGCAGCGTAGCTATAAAATGGTTCAGAGCTACCTGAACCAGCCCTAACTAAAAGCCCTGTCATAAAGGAAGGTCTTAAGTCTAGACTTAAATGTAGTTAGAGTGTCTGCCTCTTTGACCCATGGAGAGAGCTGGTTCCACAGTAAAGGAGCCCGGTTGTTATGCTCTAAAGTCACAGTAGCCAAATGTGCCAGGTACCCCAGAGACAAAGACACAGAATCGTGGTGCAAGTTTAACAGATTTATTAAAGGGGCGTTACGTCGGAGTGGAGCTGGGCCGAGGAGGGAGAGAGGGGGTATCCTGGGAGAGGTGAGAGGGTGGAGGGTCCACGTGGTGGTTTGGTGGGGGTGAAGGTGAGGGGCTTGGAAGGCGTGGATGGAGCGAGGAGACACTGGGTTTGCGGAGGGAGCCTGGAACAAACACAAAGAGAACAGGGTTAGCAAAGAATACACTACACAGTCTTTCACGAGCGCTGAAAATGCTGCTAGGACACAGCCGGCTAAACTGACCACAATAGTCAACGTTCAAGCGGCGGGCGCCTCCTCTCAGCCTCCTCTTATACTCAGGCAGAGTAGATGATGTGGAGCAGCTGGGCTGCTCGTCGTCCTCATTGCCAGCACCTGTGCTGGGCTGACTGGCTGCTGGCTGCTGGGCAGCCCCAACAGTACCCCCCCCCTGAGGGGAGGCACCGGACGACCGCCCGGGGGCATCTGGGTTGTCCCTGTAGAAATCATCCAACAAGGAGGGGTCAGCGAGGTAAGACGAGTGCACCCAGCATCGTTCTTCGGGGCCATAGTCCTCCCAGTCCACTAAGTACTGGAATCCCCGACCACGGCGACGGACGGCGAGCAGCTTCCTAACTGTCCACACAGGGTCACCATCAGCTAGGACTCGGGGAGGCGGAGGAGCTGAAACAGGAGACAAGACGCTGGTGGCCACAGGTTTAAGCTGGGAGACGTGGAAAACTGGGTGAACCTTGAGAGCAGGAGGGAGAATCAGACGTACCGCCACAGGGCTAATGACGTGGTCCACAGAGTAGGGGCCAACATACCGGGGATTCAGCTTGCGGGTTGAGGTCTGGGAGGTCTGGAGGGGCAGGTCCCGGGCCAACAGCCAAACCTTCTGGCCAGGTTGGTAGACAGGAGCACGCACCCTCCGCCGGTTGGCCCCACGCTGAGCTTGTGCGGTGGCACGAAGTAGCGCCGCCGCCCGGGCGGCCTTCCAGACCCGTCTACACCGGCGGAGGTGAGCCCTGGTGGACGGGACTGCCACCTCCAGCTCCTGTTGGGGAAACAGAGGGGGTTGGTAACCCAATGAGCATTGAAAAGGAGACATACCAGTTGCTGCGCTCTCCATGGTGTTGAGAGAGTACTCCACCCAGGGCAGGTATCTGGACCAGGTCAAGGGGTTGCTGGTGGTGACACAGCGAAGGGCCGTCTCAAGTGTCTGGTTGGCACGCTCTGTTTGCCCATTGGTCTGTGGATGGTGGCCAGAGGAGAGGCTGACTGTGGCCCCGATTCCCTTACAGAAGGCCTGCCACACCTTCGAGATGAATTGGGGACCACGGTCAGACACAATGTCCGAGGGAATTCCATGCAGCCGAACAACATGGAGGGTGAGCAGGTCTGCGGTCTCTGCAGCAGAAGGAAGTTTGGGGAGTGGAATAAAGTGGACAGCCTTAGAGAACCGGTCAACCACAGTCAGGATGGTATTATTGCCCTGGGATACCGGGAGCCCTGTAACAAAGTCCATACCTATGTGGGACCATGGCCGATTGGGGACGGGGAGGGGTTGAAGCAGGCCCGCTGGAGGACGATGGGAGGCCTTGCTCCGGGCGCAGATGGTGCAGGCGGCTACAAACTCCCTAACATCCTTGTTGAGGGAGGGCCACCAGAATCTGCGGCTGATGAATTCTGCTGTTCGGCGTTCCCCTGTGTGGCAGGCAATGTGACTGGAGTGACCCCACTCCAACACTTGTGGGCGGACAGAGGTGGGAACGAACAGCCTGTTTCGGGGTCCATTGCCCGGATCAGGCTGGGTTCGCTGGGCCTGCCTCACCATGGAGTCGATAGGCCAGGTGACCACACCCACGACTCGGGTGGGGGAAAGGATGGTGTTTGGCACCTCTTGGATCTCAGGGAGTTCCCCAGTGGCCTGACGGGAGAGAGCATCAGCCCTGATGTTCTTGGAACCCGGGCGGTAACTGAGGGCAAAATCAAACCGGCTGAAGAATAGGGCCCAGCGGGCCTGTCTGGAGTTAAGCCTCCTTGCTGTCCTCAAGTAGGTGAGATTCTTGTGGTCTGACCACACTATGAATGGCAGCTTCGCTCCCTCCAACCAGTGTCTCCACTCCTTCAGTGCATCATGGACCGCCAGTAGCTCCTTATTACCCACGTCGTAGTTCCTCTCAGCGGGGCTGTAACTCCTTGAGAAGTAGGCACACGGATGCACTCTCTGGTCCCCCTCTGACCGTTGAGAGAGAACTGCCCCGATGCCCGTATCCGAGGCATCTACTTCGACGATAAACTGCCTTGTTGGGTCGGGGAAGACCAGCACAGGAGCTGAAATGAACAGGCTCTTAAGCTTACAGAAAGCTGCCTCCGCCTCCGCTGTCCAGGAGAAAGGGTGAGAGGGGGAGGTCAGGGAATTGAGAGGGGCTGCTATTTGACTGAAACCCTTGATGAACCGACGGACGAAGCCAGCAAACCCCAGGAAACGCCTTAGCTGAGTTCGGTCGTTGGGACGCGGCCATTCTTCTACCGCCTTGACCTTGGCAGGATCCACACGTGTCTGTCCATTCTCCACTACATTGCCCAGGTACGTAACAGAGTCAGAGTGGAACACACATTTTTCAGCCTTGACGTACAGGCGGTTCTCCAACAGCCGCTGAAGAACCAGGCGGACATGCTGGTGGTGTTCCTCCAGAGACTTGGAGAAGATGAGGATGTCGTCTATGTACACCACTACAAAGATGTTAAGCATGTCTCTCAGCACGTCGTTCACAAGGGCTTGGAAAACGGCCGGGGCATTGGACAGGCCAAACGGCATAACTAGATACTCGAAGTGGCCAAGATGGGTGTTGAAGGCCGTCTTCCATTCGTCGCCCTCCCTGATCCGGACTAAGTGGTAGGCGTTGCGGAGGTCAAGCTTCGTGAAAACTCTGGCATGAGTAAGTGGCTCGAGGGTGGAGCTGATAAGGGGAAGAGGATATTTATTCTTCACCGTGAGTTTGTTTAGCCCACGGTAATCAATACATGGTCTCAGGCCGCCATCCTTTTTAGCCACAAAGAAAAAGCCTGCTGCAAGGGGGGAAGACGAGGGTCTGATGATGCCTGAATGCAGGGATTCCGCAATGTAGTTGCGCATTGCTTCCTTCTCTGGAAGAGAGATGTTGTAAAGCCGTCCCTTCGGGAAGGGGGCCCCAGGTAGGAGATTGATGGCACAATCATACGGCCGGTGAGGGGGAAGCGACAGAGCCCGGTCCTTGCTAAACACTGGGGCAAGATCATGGTACTCGGGGGGAACACCTGTGAGGTCTGGGGGAGAGGACACCGCTTTGGAACCACAGGGCGGGGACAGTGCAGAACGCAGGCAGGTTGCATGGCAAGTCGTGCTCCATCCCAGGATCCGACCGGAGGCCCAGGAGATGTGGGGCTCATGCTTCTCCAACCAAGGTCGACCCAACACCAAGGGCGCAGTCGGGGCATGAAGAACAAAGAAACAGATGGACTCGGTGTGATTACCTGAAAAGGTGAGCATGAGGGGCCTGGTAGAATAGGAGATAGCGCCCAATGGACTTCCGTCTATGGCCTGGGGGAACAACGAGTGGTCTAAGGAAACCAAGGGGACACCTGCTTGGCGAGCAAAGGAATAGTCCATGAGGCACTCATCCGCACCAGAGTCAATGAAGGCGCTGACAGAAAGTGTCTCTGTGCCCCAGGCCAGCGTAACAGGGAAGAGGCGGTTGGGATTCTTCTTGGGCTGGGGGAAAATCGTCTTGCTCACCAGTATAGCCCCTACCAGCGAGCAGGATCTTTTGGGCGAGTGGGGCAAGAGCGAATGAAATGATTTGACTCACCACA
>NC_139891.1:40548013-40553013 GCF_905171665.1 Trachurus trachurus
TAGGTTTGTTACCTTTGGGGCAGACAATAAAATATCTATCTATCTATCTATCTATCTATCTATCTATCTATCTATCTATCTATCTATCTATCTATCTATCTATCTATCTATCTATCTATCTATCTAATTGTTGGTGCAAGCTGTTTTTAGAACGGTGGAGCAGAGCCGTGAGCTGCTCAGAGCTACGCTACGGAGGCTCATTATGGGATTTCTTGGTTTCCCTCATCAAACTCATCAAATACACAATCCAACAACTCCACAACGCTCTGGTGGACAAGTTGTGAGCTGCACATTCACCACGCTATGAGATAATAACACAACGTTACCACACAGAGTTGTTTTAGAGGGAAATACAGAGACTGTTGATGAAAAACTGTCCCTGAAGGCAACGTGCATCAGTGGTTTTACATGAATTTGATGAGGGAAACCAAGAAATCCCATAATGAGCCTCCGTAGCGTAGCTCTGAGCAGCTCACGGCTCTGCTCCGCCGTTCTAAAAATAGCTTGCACCGACAATTAAAGGTAACAAACCTACTGCTATTGTAGCCGATGTCATATCTGGCCCTCTGTGTTCTGTTTCTCTTGGTTCAGACTGCCCCGGGTGGGATTCAAACCCTGACCTCCTGCACAGCAGGCGATGATGCTAACCGTTTCGCCAAGAGGTTAATAAGCACTTGGCAGCTGGGTGCACATCTGTCACACTATGATTATAGGGATTATGGCAATGGGCCAATTTGCCAAAATGTTGAACTATCCCTTTAACTCGTTGGTTACACAACAAGTTTACAAACAGCAACAGCAGCCCATAAAATACAGTTACATTAAAAACATATTGCAGCGCAATTTACAAAAGTCAGTCACCAAACATTTAAAATCAACAAGAGAGGGGATATTCTCCAGCCCTAAAGCTTGTTGGAGAATATTCCAAGAGTTTGGAGCGTCAAATGAATTTACGGAGCTCAGAACGTATAAGAGGAACCTTAAAGGGATAGTTTACTCAAAATTGTCATGATCTCCTCCCCCTCATGTGGACTAAGGGCTGGGAGAAGTTTCAGAGTCCTCCGTGGCTTCTCTGAGTTACAGGGGGTCTCGGCGTAGCAGTGCATGTCCATATGACGGTTGCAAATGGATACCAACTGTCTTCGGAACAAAAAGACTTGAATAAGTCTATATTTCAAGCTTGTTAGTAGCGGAAGCTTCTCGAAGCTCCTCTTCCTGGTTCGTCAAATTTCGACGAACCGGGAAGAGAAGATTCCGCTACAAACAAGCTTGAAATATAGACTTATTCAATTTTTTTCGCGACAATTTCGCATTTCGGGGCTTCAATACCAGAGGGACATTACATACGAGCAGCATGGAGGTATTTGGATGTTTTTTGGTGTGTCTTTTTGTTACGAAGACAGTTGGTATCCATTTGCAACGGTCATATGGACATGCACTGCTACGCCGAGACCCCCTGTAACTCAGAGAAGCCACGGAGGACTCTGAAACTTCTCCCAGCCCTTAGTCCACATGAGGGGGAGGAGATAATGAGGGACATTTAAATTTTGGGTGAACTATTCTATTAAGACACATGAAGCTACTAGAACAAGTTGAATAAGATCCAGAGCACCGTTCTAGTCAGGATGAAATGTATGGAGGCTGTTGACCAATAAGGGCCTTAAAAACGTTCAACACTTACTCACTACGATGACCTGGATGGCTGAGAACCTTCACGGACATTTAATGAATGTGTGTTTTCTCTCCCTCAGTGTGTAGACATGTCTGCTGCCAGCAACCTGAGGTCTGAAGATCAGTTCCTGTGCTCCATCTGTCTGGATGTCTTCACTGATCCAGTCACTACACCATGTGGACACAACTTCTGTCAGAGCTGCATCACTCAGCACTGGGACGTCAGTGACAGGTGTCAGTGTCCAATGTGTAAAGAGGTTTTCTACACTAGACCTCAGATGAAGATCAACAGGTTCATCTCTGAGATGGTTGCTCAGTTCAGACGTGAAGCTCAACAGAAAACCAGCAGCAACAGCTCAGAACAACAAGTTTCCAAACCAGGAGAAGTTCCCTGTGACGTCTGCACTGGAACCAAACTGAAGGCCCTGAAGTCCTGCCTGGTGTGTCTGGCCTCCTACTGTGAGACTCACCTGGAGCCTCATCTGACAGTGTCTCGTCTGAGGAGACATCAGCTGATGGAGCCTGTGGAGAACCTGGAGGACAGGATG
The DNA here is from genome assembly GCF_905171665.1 of Trachurus trachurus. Taxonomy (NCBI): domain Eukaryota; kingdom Metazoa; phylum Chordata; class Actinopteri; order Carangiformes; family Carangidae; genus Trachurus; species Trachurus trachurus. Next base: position 40,550,233 of record NC_139891.1, read on the forward strand.
TGTACGAAGCACGATAAACCTCTGGAGCTGTTCTGTCAGACCGACCAGACATGTGTCTGCATGCTCTGCCCTGTTTTAGACCACAAGACTCATGAGTTTGTTCCTCTGAGAGAAGAATATGAAGGAAAGAAGGCAGAGCTGCAGAAGACAGAGGCTGAAACTCAGCAGATGATCCAGAAGAGACGACTGAAGATTGAGGAGATGAAACAGTCGGTGAAGTTCAGTAAAGCTGCTGCAGACAGAGAGAAAGCAGAAGGTGTTGAGGTCTTCACTGCTCTGAAGGAGTCTGTTGACAGACGCCTGAAGCAGCTCATCAAGGAGATCGAAGAGAAACAGAAAAGCTCAGAGAAACAGGCTGAAGACTTCATCACAGAGCTGGAACAGGAAATCTCTGAGCTGGAGAAGAGAAGCACTGAGGTGGAGCAGCTCTCACTCTCTGAAGACCACCTCCACCTCCTCCACAGCTTCCCATCCCTGAAAGCTGCTGCACCCACCAAGGACTGGACACAGGTCAGAGTCCATCCACCATCATATGAGGGGACTGTGGTGAGAGCTGTGTCTCAGCTGGAGGAGACGCTCTGTGGACAGATGGAGAAGATGAAGATGAAGATGGTCCAGCAGTTTGCAGTGGATGTGACTCTGGATCCTGATACAGCGAATCCTACACTCATCCTGTCTGATGATGGAAAACAAGTTCATGATAGTGATGTGTGGAAGAAACTCCCAGACAACCCAGAGAGATATGATGAATGTCCCTGTGTTTTAGGAAAACAGAGTTTCTCCTCAGGCAGATTTTACTTTGAGGTTCAGGTTAAAGGGAAAACCAAGTGGGATGTGGGAGTGGCCAGAGAGTCGGTCAACAGGAAGGGAGAAATCACAGCGAGTCCTCAGGACGGTTACTGGATGATATGTTTGAGAAATGGAAATGAGTATGCAGCTCTTGCTAGCCCCTCAGTCCGTCTCAGTCTGAGGTCTGGTCTTGAGAAGGTGGGGGTGTTTGTGGATTATGAGGAGGGTCTGGTCTCCTTTTATGACGTAGATGCTGCAGCTCTCATCTACTCCTTCACTGGCTGCTGCTTCACTGACAAACTACACCCACTCTTCAGTCCCTGTGTTAACGATGGAGGTAAAAACTCTGTCCCTCTGATCATCTGTCCTGTCAATCAAACTGTTCAGATCAAAAAATCGAGTTCTTTCCAGAAATTGTTAGATTTTTAATTCAGTTAACAAATGTAAATATTTAGTTTCAATACTGAATAATGTAAATCTTTTTGTTTTCTACTGAGTTAACCTTCATCAGATCATCATCACACAGGAAAGTTAACTGTGTGATAACTGCTGTTTAATCACTTGTTACTTTAGTGGATTTCATTAGATCAGTGGAAACAGGTAAAATGGTTTACCACTGAAATGAATCTGTAAATTAACTGAGTCTGGTTTGTGGAGTTAGAAGCAGATACAGGTGTTTATTAATGTAACTGTTGATCACTATGACTCTTGTGAATATGAACACATCTTTATCAGAGATGATGTAACTGTTGATAAATGTTTGTTCATCCAGACAGATTTATATGTGTATAAGATTATTGTAAGAGCCATGTTAACTCATTGAGTGCCAGACCTTTTATAAAATGGTCAGTGCCATGTGCCAGCGTTTTGGGGCATTTTGAGTAATATGTCAAGACCCAGAGAATATTTTGTACTATGACTCTGAAAACACCAAACAGCTCAAAGGAAAGAGGAGACTCTCTATTTAACGAGGGAGAAAACCATTTGTTTGTACCTTGTTCCATTCTTGATTTATCTTAAGCTGAACAGAGCCTGGTTGCACCAAAAAGACCACTTTTTTTCTAGAAAGCTGAGAAAAATACATTTTTGTGAAAGAGAGTCTCTCAAGAAAAATAGTGATTTATCCGTTTTAATTTTGGCTTCAAAAACATCTAAGACATCTGAAAATGGGTTTTCATTGACCCCCCCCCCCCCCCCCCCCCCCAAAAAAAAAAGACAAAACAAAAAACAAAACAACAGCAACTAAAATACAACAAGTACGAGCAGTTGCTGCCCCCTCAGCCTCTCCTACAAGGGTTAGGGTTACCTTTTTTTTATATCTCCGTACCGATCGCGCTTGTCTTCTCCTTCTTCTTCACTTCTTGCTCTGATCTACAGTCTTCTTCGTTCTACACATCCCAGAAGCCCCAAAATTACCCACAGTGTGCGCGAGAGCGTCCCCATTTACCAGCCGCAGAAAACTGCATTTGACGTCTATGGACGTCATTGGCACTCAAGCGTTGGATTTTGATTGATGTCCATAGACGTCAATGGCACTCAATGAGTTAATATTGCTTACAATAGTTAGTAGTTTTGCTCTAAAAATGTTGAACTGCTCCTTTAATTACGCTGCTGAGCTGATGACATCACAGTAACTTAGCTCTCAGACCAGGTTAAGCAGCTGAAGGAGCAAGACAGTTTCTTGACGATACCTTGAGTGAATCTTGTAACTTTGTTTTTGCCTTTTAAATAAAGTTATTTTTTGAACGGAGTTACGGCCTCAGAAGATTCTTTTTGTGTCAAGCTTATTGCCAAGAAGACTGCTTAATAGTTAAAGGACCTGCCCTAAAATGGTTTAAGTCATACTTATCTGACAGGTTTCAGTTTGTTAATGTTAAAGCCCCAGTACGTAGGAATTCCCCCCATCTAGCGGTGCGGTTGCATATCTGAACGTATTCTTGATGTTGCATTCAGGTGAAATGGGGCAGACGTCAGACAGACAACAGACGCTGC
>NC_139891.1:40558013-40578013 GCF_905171665.1 Trachurus trachurus
AATGGTAGAGGGGACTGAGCAGTGACAGAGCTACTTGGAGCTAACGTCTGGACAGCTGGGAACAGATTTTTATTCTGCTTGAATAAAACTACATGTCCTCTTTCATATTGTCATTATTGGTAACCGTTTTATAAAAGCTATATATCCCTCCAGTCCGTGGTCTATGCTCATTCTACCACTCTAAGGGGGAACAACGCCCCCTAGTGGTAGAATGAGCAGAGACCACGGCCTGTTGTGATATATTGCTTAAGAATAGTACGTAGGAATTCCCCCCATCTAGCGGTGCGGTTGTGTATCCAGCCCTCTCTGCGTTGTGTTTCTCACGGCCGGCCCTAGGTGGGGTTCGAACCTGGTCTCCTGCATGGCAGGCGACGATGCTAACCTCTTCGCCAAGAGGCTGACAACTGCTTGGCAGGTTGGTTAGCACGTCTTTTTGGGTGGAGCGAGTGCATCCGTTACAGTTACATATCTGAACGTATTCTTGATGTTGCATTCAGGTGAAATGGGGCAGACGTCAGACAGACAACAGACGCTGCATGTAACAGGATAAACAAGTGGTCTGACAACATGTTGTCATGGTGATGTGGTATTGTATTACCGTCTTTCTCTGGTGGAGTAAAATGACACCCTAACCCCAACATGGCCGCCTCGGTTCGGTGCGTCGCCCACTTCTGTATTTGTAACGACTTGTAACAACTCATTCTAAGGAACCAGAAAGCTTTCATTTGGATGCGGCTGAGATTCACCTTCAGGGAAATACGGATTTATGAAAGACAGATTTGATTTTTGATCAGAAAAAGACAAATAAGTTTACTAATGTAATCCAGTAGTAGATGTTTACTAATGTAATCCAGTAGTAGATGTTTACTAATGTAAACCAGTAGTAGATGTTTACTAATGTAAACCAGTAGTAGATGTTTACTAATGTAAACCAGTAGTAGATGTTTACTAATGTAATCCAGTAGTAGATGTTTACTAATGTAAACCAGTAGTAGTAGATGTTTACTAATGTAATCCAGTAGTAGATGTTTACTAATGTAAACCAGTAGTAGATGTTTACTAATGTAATCCAGTAGTAGATGTTTACTAATGTAAACCAGTAGTAGATGTTTACTAGTGTAAACCAGTAGTAGTAGATGTTTACTAATGTAAACCAGTAGTAGTAGATGTTTACTAATGTAAACCAGTAGTAGATGTTTACTAATGTAAACCAGTAGTAGTAGATGTTTACTAATGTAAACCAGTAGTAGTAGATGTTTACTAATGTAAACCAGTAGTAGTAGATGTTTACTAATGTAAACCAGTAGTAGATGTTTACTAATGTAAACCAGTAGTAGTTGTTTACTAATGTAAACCAGTAGTAGTAGATGTTTACTAATGTAAACCAGTAGTAGTAGATGTTTACTAATGTAAACCAGTAGTAGATGTTTACTAATGTAAACCAGTAGTAGATGTTTACTAATGTAAACCAGTAGTAGTAGATGTTTACTAATGTAAACCAGTAGTAGTAGATGTTTACTAATGTAAACCAGTAGTAGATGTTTACTAATGTTAACCAGTAGTAGTAGATGTTTACTAATGTAAACCAGTAGTAGTAGATGTTTACTAATGTAAACCAGTAGTAGATGTTTACTAATGTAAACCAGTAGTAGTAGATTTTTACTAATGTAAACCAGTAGTAGTAGATGTTTACTAATGTAAACCAGTAGTAGATGTTTACTAATGTAAACCAGTAGTAGTAGATGTTTACTAATGTAAACCAGTAGTAGATGTTTACTAATGTAAACCAGTAGTAGATGTTTACTAATGTAGACCAGTAGTAGATGTTTACTAATGTAAACCAGTAGTAGTAGATGTTTACTAATGTAAACCAGTAGTAGTAGATGTTTACTAATGTAAACCAGTAGTAGATGTTTACTAATGTAAACCAGTAGTAGATGTTTACTAATGTAAACCAGTAGTAGATGTTTACTAATGTAAACCAGTAGTAGATGTTTACTAATGTAAACCAGTAGTAGTAGATGTTTACTAATGTAAACCAGTAGTAGTAGATGTTTACTAATGTAAACCAGTAGTAGTAGATGTTTACTAATGTAAACCAGTAGTAGTAGATGTTTACTAATGTAGACCAGTAGTAGATGTTTACTAATGTAAACCAGTAGTAGATGTTTACTAATGTAAACCAGTAGTAGATGTTTACTAATGTGAACCAGTAGTAGTAGATGTTTACTAATGTAAACCAGTAGTAGTAGATGTTTACTAATGTAAACCAGTAGTAGTAGATGTTTACTAATGTAAACCAGTAGTAGATGTTTACTAATGTAAACCAGTAGTAGTAGATGTTTACTAATGTAAACCAGTAGTAGTAGATGTTTACTAATGTAAACCAGTAGTAGATGTTTACTAATGTAAACCAGTAGTAGTAGATGTTTACTAATGTAAACCAGTAGTAGTTGTTTACTAATGTAAACCAGTAGTAGTAGATGTTTACTAATGTAAACCAGTAGTAGATGTTTACTAATGTAAACCAGTAGTAGTAGATGTTTACTAATGTAAACCAGTAGTAGTAGATGTTTACTAATGTAAACCAGTAGTAGATGTTTACTAATGTAAACCAGTAGTAGATGTTTACTAATGTAAACCAGTAGTAGTAGATGTTTACTAATGTAAACCAGTAGTAGATGTTTACTAATGTAGACCAGTAGTAGATGTTTACTAATGTAAACCAGTAGTAGATGTTTACTAATGTAAACCAGTAGTAGTAGATGTTTACTAATGTAAACCAGTAGTAGATGTTTACTAATGTAAACCAGTAGTAGTAGATGTTTACTAATGTAAACCAGTAGTAGATGTTTACTAATGTAAACCAGTAGTAGTAGATGTTTACTAATGTAAACCAGTAGTAGTAGATGTTTACTAATGTAAACCAGTAGTAGTAGATGTTTACTAATGTAAACCAGTAGTAGATGTTTACTAATGTAAACCAGTAGTAGTAGATGTTTACTAATGTAAACCAGTAGTAGTAGATGTTTACTAATGTAAACCAGTAGTAGTAGATGTTTACTAATGTAAACCAGTAGTAGATGTTTACTAATGTAAACCAGTAGTAGTAGATGTTTACTAATGTAAACCAGTAGTAGTAGATGTTTACTAATGTAGACCAGTAGTAGATGTTTACTAATGTAAACCAGTAGTAGATGTTTACTAATGTAAACCAGTAGTAGTAGATGTTTACTAATGTAAACCAGTAGATGTTTACTAATGTGAACCAGTAGTAGTAGATGTTTACTAATGTAAACCAGTAGTAGTAGATGTTTACTAATGTAAACCAGTAGTAGATGTTTACTAATGTAAACCAGTAGTAGTAGATGTTTACTAATGTAAACCAGTAGTAGATGTTTACTAATGTAAACCAGTAGTAGATGTTTACTAATGTAAACCAGTAGTAGTAGATGTTTACTAATGTAAACCAGTAGTAGTAGATGTTACTAATGTAAACCAGTAGTAGTAGATGTTTACTATGTAAACCAGTAGTAGTAGATGTTTACTAATGTAAACCAGTAGTAGATGTTTAATAATGTATCCAGTAGTAGATGTTTACTAGTGTAAAACCAGTAGTAGTAGAAGTTTACTAATGTAAACCAGTAGTAGTAGATGTTTACTAATGTAAACCAGTAGTAGATGTTTACTAATGTAAACCAGTAGTAGATGTTTACTAATGTAAACCAGTAGTAGTAGATGTTTACTAATGTAAACCAGTAGTAGTAGATGTTTACTAATGTAAACCAGTAGTAGATGTTTACTAATGTTAACCAGTAGAAGTAGATGTTTACTAATGTAAACCAGTAGTAGTAGATGTTTACTAATGTAAACCAGTAGTAGTAGATGTTTACTAATGTAAACCAGTAGTAGATGTTTACTAATGTAAACCAGTAGTAGTAGATGTTTACTAATGTAAACCAGTAGTAGATGTTTACTAATGTAAACCAGTAGTAGATGTTTACTAATGTAAACCAGTAGTAGTAGATGTTTACTAATGTAAACCAGTAGTAGTAGATGTTTACTAATGTAAACCAGTAGTAGATGTTTACTAATGTTAACCAGTAGAAGTAGATGTTTACTAATGTAAACCAGTAGTAGTAGATGTTTACTAATGTAAACCAGTAGTAGTAGATGTTTACTAATGTAAACCAGTAGTAGATGTTTACTAATGTAAACCAGTAGTAGTAGATGTTTACTAATGTAAACCAGTAGTAGATGTTTACTAATGTAAACCAGTAGTAGATGTTTACTAATGTAAACCAGTAGTAGTAGATGTTTACTAATGTAAACCAGTAGTAGTAGATGTTTACTAATGTAAACCAGTAGTAGATGTTTACTAATGTTAACCAGTAGAAGTAGATGTTTACTAATGTAAACCAGTAGTAGTAGATGTTTACTAATGTAAACCAGTAGTAGTAGATGTTTACTAATGTAAACCAGTAGTAGATGTTTACTAGTGTAAACCAGTAGTAGATGTTTACTAATGTAAACCAGTAGTAGTAGATGTTTACTAATGTAAACCAGTAGGAGATGTTTACTAATGTAAACCAGTAGTAGTAGATGTTTACTAATGTAAACCAGTAGTAGTAGATGTTTACTAATGTAAACCAGTAGTAGATGTTTACTAATGTAAACCAGTAGTAGTAGATGTTTACTAATGTAAACCAGTAGTAGATGTTTACTAATGTAAACCAGTAGTAGATGTTTACTAATGTAAACCAGTAGTAGTAGATGTTTACTAATGTAAACCAGTAGTAGTAGATGTTTACTAATGTAAACCAGTAGTAGATGTTTACTAATGTTAACCAGTAGAAGTAGATGTTTACTAATGTAAACCAGTAGTAGTAGATGTTTACTAATGTAAACCAGTAGTAGATGTTTACTAATGTAAACCAGTAGTAGTAGATGTTTACTAATGTAAACCAGTAGGAGATGTTTACTAATGTAAACCAGTAGTAGTAGATGTTTACTAATGTAAACCAGTAGGAGATGTTTACTAATGTAAACCAGTAGTAGTAGATGTTTACTACTGTAAACCAGTAGTAGTAGATGTTTACTAATGTAAACCAGTAGTAGATGTTTACTAATGTAAACCAGTAGTAGTAGATGTTTACTAATGTAAACCAGTAGTAGATGTTTACTAATGTAAACAAGTAGTAGTAGATGTTTACTAATGTAAACCAGTAGTAGATTTTTACTAATGTAAACAAGTAGTAGTAGATGTTTACTAATGTAAACCAGTAGTAGATGTTTACTAATGTAAACCAGTAGTAGTAGATGTTTACTAATGTAAACCAGTAGTAGATGTTTACTAATGTAAACCAGTAGTAGTAGATGTTTACTAATGTAAACCAGTAGTAGATGTTTACTAATGTAAACCAGTAGTAGTAGATGTTTACTAATGTAAACCAGTAGGAGATGTTTATTAATGTAAACCAGTAGGAGATGTTTACTAATGTAAACCAGTAGTAGTAGATGTTTACTAATGTAAACCAGTAGTAGTAGATGTTTACTAATGTAAACCAGTAGTAGATGTTTACTAATGTAAACCAGTAGTAGTAGATGTTTACTAATGTAAACCAGTAGTAGTAGATGTTTACTAATGTAAACCAGTAGTAGATGTTTACTAATGTAAACCAGTAGTAGAGGTTTACTAATGTAAACCAGTAGTAGGCAAGGCAAGGCAATTTTATTTGTATAGCCCGTTTTTACAAACAGTTTGTCTCAAAGGGCTTTACATGGCATCGTAACAACATCCTCTGTCCTTAGACCCTCACATCGACTGAGGAAAAACTCCATGGAAACCCTTTTAACAGGGAAAAACAGGAGAAACCTCAGGGTGAGCAACAGAGGAGGGATCCCTCACCCAGGACGGACAGACGTGCAATAGATGTTGTTACAGACAAGAAAACAGTTTACAGTTTGTCACAGAATGTGCGGAATATGGAAATGTTAGCAGGGGTTGATGAAGGCAGTCTCTAGTGAGGGGAGGGGGGGGGGCAGGGAGAGCCGGTCAGCTCGATGGGAGGACTGGGTGGCAGACTGGTCCATGGGAAGGGAGGGGAGGCCGGTCTAACGGCAGGGGAAGGGGTGGGATGGGGGCGATGTAGGCGGCGGCTGGTGCAGAGAGATGGAGCTCCGGTGGATCTGCGGAAACACAGAGAGAGTGCGAGACACCAAGGCCAAACTACAAAGTACAACAGAAAATGACAGTTCAAAAATATACTGAGGAGAGGAGAGGAGAGGAGAGGAGAGGAGGGGAAGGGAGGGGAGGGGAGAGGAGAGGAGAGGAGAGGAGAGGAGAGGAGAGGAGAGGAGAGGAGAGGAGAGGAGAGGAGAGGAGAGGAGAGGGCTCTGTGTAACCAGATGTGTCCCCAGCAGTCTAAGCCTATAGCAGCGTAGCTATAAAATGGTTCAGAGCTACCTGAACCAGCCCTAACTAAAAGCCCTGTCATAAAGGAAGGTCTTAAGTCTAGACTTAAATGTAGTTAGAGTGTCTGCCTCTTTGACCCATGGAGAGAGCTGGTTCCACAGTAAAGGAGCCCGGTAACTGAAGGCTCTACCTCCCAGTCTGTTTTTAGAGATACTGGGAGTCACTAACAGACCTGCATTCTGGGAGCGGAGTGCTCTGGTAGGACAGTAAGGAATGATTAGTTCTTTCAGATAGGATGGAGCTTTATCATTAAGAGCCTTGTAAGTCAGCAGAAGGATTTTGAAGTCTATTCTAAATCCTACAGGAAGCCAGTGGAGAGAAGCTAAGGTGGGAGAGATGTGCTCTCTCTTCCTAACTCCTGTCAAAACTCTCGCTGCGGCATTCTGGACCAGCTGGAGACTCTTTAGAGAGTTTTTCGGACATCCTGACAGGAGAGAGTTGCAGTAGTCTAGCCTAGAAGTGATAAATGCATGCACTAGTTTCTCAGCATCGCTCTGGGAGAGAATATTCCTAATCTTAGTGATACTGCGCAGATGGAAGAAGGCGGTCCTAGTCACATGTTTTATGTGGGAGCTAAAGGAAAGGTCCTGGTCAAAAATGACTCCAAGGTTCCGCGCGGTTGTACTCGGGGTCAGGGTGATGCCATCTAGAGTAGCGATCTGATCAGAGAAAGTGTCCCTGAGATGTTTAGGTCCAAACACAATGACCTCAGTTTTATCTGAATTCAGTAGCAAGAAGTTAGAGGACATCCAGGATCTAATGTCTTTCAGACAGTCTTGCAGATTGATGAGCCGGCTTCTGTCATCTGGCTCCATGGACAAGTAGAGTTGCGTATCATCCGCATAACAGTGAAAATTGATTGAATGCTTCCGGATGATGCCACCTAATGGGAGCATGTAAAGAATGAAGAGGATTGGCCCTAAGACTGAACCCTGCGGTACACCATGCGTAACTCTGCTATACTCTGAATGGTCGTTATTAACATTAACAAATTGAAACCTGTCAGATAAGTATGACTTAAACCATTTCAGGGCGGGCCCTTTAATCCCTATTTCATGATCTAGTCTCTGCAGCAGGATGCTGTGGTCGATGGTGTCGAATGCAGCACTGAGGTCCAAAAGTACAAGAACAGAGACGAGACCTCTGTCTGAAGCTATAAGAAGATCATTAGAGACTTTGACAAGTGCTGTTTCAGTGCTATGGTGTTCTCTGAATCCAGATTGGAAAGCTTCAAAGAGCTCGTTGCTGTGCAGATGTTCATGTAGCTGCTCCAGGACAATCTTCTCAAGGATCTTAGAGATGTAAGGAAGGTTGGATATAGGCCGATAGTTGGCGAGGACATCTGGGTCAAGAGAAGGTTTTTTAAGTAAAGGGTTAATGACAGCCACCTTGAAGGCCTGTGGCACGTAGCCTGTGGCTAAGGAAAGATTGATTTGGTTCAGAAAAGAAATGTTAATTAAGGGAAAGACATCCTTAAGTAGTCTTGTCGGGACTGGATCCAGCAGACATGTGGCTGACTTGGAAGAAGTAATTGCAGAAGTTAAGTCTGACAGGTCGATGGGAGAGAAGCTGTCCAAGTGTGTACCAAGTCTGGGAGGTGCTTCTATAGGTACCGTAATCTGTGGTCCATTACTAGCAATTTTCGTTCTAATATTAACTATCTTTTCGGTAAAGAAAGTTAGGAAGTCGTTACTGCTGAGAGTTGGAGGGATGGATGGCTCAACGACACTATGGTTCTTGGTTAGCCTGGCCACAGTGTTGAAAAGGAACCTGGGGTTGTTCTTATTCTTTTCTATTAAAGATGAATAGTAATTGCTTCTAGCATTACGGAGTTCTTTTTTATATATTAATAAACTATCCTTCCAGGCTTGACGGTCTTCCTCATGTTGGCTGGAATGTGTTTTCCTTTCCAGCTGTCTGGTCTTCTGTTTCAGAGCGCGCAGATTTGGGCTGTACCAGGGAGCTATTCTTTTCTGATTGATAACTTTCTTTTTCAGGGGAGCTACAGCATCAAGTGTCCCAAGGAGTGCTGCTGCAGTGCTATCCACAAGATAGTCCACCTGTGTGGGGGTGAAATCAGCATAACTGCCCATAATATGGTTACAGGATGTGGCACCAAGCTCTGCTGGAATAAGCTCTTTAAATCTAGAAACAGCAGTGTCAGATAGACATCTACTGTAGCGGGATTTTTTCCCAGGTAGGATATAATTTGTTAAAGTAAATTCAAATGTTATTAAAGAATGGTCAGACAAGACGGGGTTCTGAGGAAGAACTGTGACATGGTCAGTTTCTATTCCATAAGTAAGTACTAAGTCAAGGATATGATTAAAAGTGTGAGTGGGTTTGTTTACCCTCTGAGAGAAGCCGACTGAATCCAAAAGTGACTTGAACGCAGTAGCCAGACAATCATCATCGACGTCCACATGAATGTTAAAGTCACCTACTATAATGACTTTGTCTGAGCTCATTGCTAAATTTGACAGAAAGTCAGGGAATTCTTCTAGAAACTCAGAATAAGGTGCAGGAGGACGATACACTACAGCAAGTAAGAGTGGTTTTTCTGCTTTCCAGTCTGGGTGAGAGAGGCTGACAGTAAGGCTTTCAAATGTATTATATGAACTATTATGTCTAGGGTTGATAATCAGATTTGACTGATAAATAGCAGCCACTCCTCCTCCTCGGCCTGTGTTACGAGGCACATGACAGTTAATGTAACTAGGAGGGGTAGATTCATTCAAACTAACATATTCATCTTGCTGCAACCAGGTCTCAGTTAGTGTTAATATGTCAATATGGTGACTTGTGATTAAGTCATTCACTAGGAGAGACTTGGATGGGAGAGAACGAATGTTGAGCAAACCACATTTAATAGTTCTATTAGGTTGGCTTGCTGGAGCAGTGGTTTTGATTTTAACTAAGTTGCTATAAACAACTCCTCTAGATTGGGGTTTAGGCTTAGACAGCCTCGAGGCAGACACAGTTTCTATAGGCTGGGTGGGTGACAACAAGAGGGAACCAGCAGAGGGGCGTGTTAAACTGCGGCTCTGCCTGCTGGTCTGAACTCTGGGTGCTTGTCAGGGAGTATCAGTAGTAGAGGTTTACTAATGTAAACCAGTAGTAGTAGATGTTTACTAATGTAAACCAGTAGTAGATGTTTACTAATGTAAACCAGTAGTAGATGTTTACTAATGTAAACCAGTAGGAGATGTTTATTAATGTAAACCAGTAGGAGATGTTTACTAATGTAAACCAGTAGTAGTAGATGTTTACTAATGTAAACCAGTAGTAGTAGATGTTTACTAATGTAAACCAGTAGTAGATGTTTACTAATGTAAACCAGTAGTAGTAGATGTTTACTAATGTAAACCAGTAGTAGTAGATGTTTACTAATGTAAACCAGTAGTAGTAGATGTTTACTAATGTAAACCAGTAGGAGATGTTTACTAATGTAAACCAGTAGTAGTAGATGTTTACTAATGTAAACCAGTAGTAGATGTTTACTAATGTAAACCAGTAGTAGTAGATGTTTACTAATGTAAACCAGTAGTAGTAGATGTTTACTAATGTAAACCAGTAGTAGATGTTTACTAATGTAAACCAGTAGTAGTAGATGTTTACTAATGTAAACCAGTAGTAGATGTTTACTAATGTAAACCAGTAGTAGTAGATGTTTACTAATGTAAACCAGTAGTAGATGTTTACTAGTGTAAACCAGTAGTAGTAGATGTTTACTAATGTAAACCAGTAGTAGATGTTTACTAATGTAAACCAGTAGTAGATGTTTACTAATGTAAACCAGTAGTAGTAGATGTTTACTAATGTAAACCAGTAGTAGATGTTTACTAATGTAAACCAGTAGTAGTAGATGTTTACTAATGTAAACCAGTAGTAGATGTTTACTAGTGTAAACCAGTAGTAGTAGATGTTTACTAATGTAAACCAGTAGTAGATGTTTACTAATGTAAACCAGTAGTAGTAGATGTTTACTAATGTAAACCAGTAGTAGATGTTTACTAATGTAAACCAGTAGTAGTAGATGTTTACTAATGTAAACCAGTAGTAGTAGATGTTTACTAATGTAAACCAGTAGTAGATGTTTACTAATGTAAACCAGTAGTAGATGTTTACTAATGTAAACCAGTAGTAGTAGATGTTTACTAATGTAAACCAGTAGTAGTAGATGTTTACTAATGTAAACCAGTAGTAGATGTTTACTAATGTAAACCAGTAGTAGTAGATGTTTACTAATGTAAACCAGTAGTAGATGTTTACTAGTGTAAACCAGTAGTAGTAGATGTTTACTAATGTAAACCAGTAGTAGATGTTTACTAATGTAAACCAGTAGTAGATGTTTACTAATGTAAACCAGTAGTAGTAGATGTTTACTAATGTAAACCAGTAGTAGATGTTTACTAATGTAAACCAGTAGTAGTAGATGTTTACTAATGTAAACCAGTAGTAGATGTTTACTAATGTAAACCAGTAGTAGATGTTTACTAATGTAAACCAGTAGTAGATGTTTACTAATGTAAACCAGTAGTAGATGTTTACTAATGTAAACCAGTAGATGTTTACTAATGTAAACCAGTAGTAGATGTTTACTAATGTAAACCAGTAGATGTTTACTAGTGTAAACCAGTAGTAGATGTTTACTAATGTAAACCAGTAGTAGATGTTTATTAATGTAAACCAGTAGTAGATGTTTACTAATGTAAACCAGTAGTAGTAGATGTTTACTAATGTAAACCAGTAGTAGTAGATGTTTACTAATGTAAACCAGTAGTAGATGTTTATTAATGTAAACCAGTAGTAGATGTTTACTAATGTAAACCAGTAGTAGTAGTTGTTTACTAATGTAAACCAGTAGTAGTTGTTTACTAATGTAAACCAGTAGTAGATGTTTACTAATGTAAACCAGTAGTAGTAGATGTTTACTAATGTAAACCAGTAGTAGTAGATGTTTACTAATGTAAACCAGTAATAGATGTTTACTAATGTAAACCAGTAGTAGATGTTTACTAATGTAAACCAGTAGTAGTAGATGTTTACTAATGTAAACCAGTAGTAGATGTTTACTAGTGTAAACCAGTAGTAGATGTTTACTAATGTAAACCAGTAGTAGTAGATGTTTACTAATGTAAACCAGTAGTAGTAGATGTTTACTAATGTAAACCAGTAGTAGTAGATGTTTACTAATGTAAACCAGTAGTAGATGTTTACTAATGTAAACCAGTAGTAGATGTTTACTAATGTAAACCAGTAGTAGTAGATGTTTACTAATGTAAACCAGTAGTAGTAGATGTTTACTAATGTAAACCAGTAGTAGTAGATGTTTACTAATGTAAACCAGTAGTAGATGTTTACTAATGTAAACCAGTAGTAGTAGATGTTTACTAATGTAAACCAGTAGTAGTAGATGTTTACTAATGTAAACCAGTAGTAGATGTTTACTAATGTAAAAAAGTAGTAGTAGATGTTTACTAATGTAAAAAAGTAGTAGTAGATGTTTACTAATGTAAACCAGTAGTAGTAGATGTTTACTAATGTAAACCAGTAGTAGATGTTTACTAATGTAAACCAGTAGTAGTAGATGTTTACTAATGTAAACCAGTAGTAGATGTTTACTAGTGTAAACCAGTAGTAGTAGATGTTTACTAATGTAAACCAGTAGTAGATGTTTACTAATGTAAACCAGTAGTAGTAGATGTTTACTAATGTAAACCAGTAGTAGTAGATGTTTACTAATGTAAACCAGTAGTAGATGTTTACTAATGTAAACCAGTAGTAGTAGATGTTTACTAATGTAAACCAGTAGTAGATGTTTACTAATGTAAACCAGTAGTAGTAGATGTTTACTAATGTAAACCAGTAGTAGATGTTTACTAGTGTAAACCAGTAGTAGTAGATGTTTACTAATGTAAACCAGTAGTAGATGTTTACTAATGTAAACCAGTAGTAGATGTTTACTAATGTAAACCAGTAGATGTTTACTAATGTAAACCAGTAGTAGATGTTTACTAATGTAAACCAGTAGTAGTAGATGTTTACTAATGTAAACCAGTAGTAGTAGATGTTTACTAATGTAAACCAGTAGTAGATGTTTACTAATGTAAACCAGTAGTAGATGTTTACTAATGTAAACCAGTAGTAGTAGATGTTTACTAATGTAAACCAGTAGTAGTAGATGTTTACTAATGTAAACCAGTAGTAGATGTTTACTAATGTAAACCAGTAGTAGATGTTTACTAATGTAAACCAGTAGTAGTAGATGTTTACTAATGTAAACCAGTAGTAGATGTTTACTAGTGTAAACCAGTAGTAGTAGATGTTTACTAATGTAAACCAGTAGTAGATGTTTACTAATGTAAACCAGTAGTAGATGTTTACTAATGTAAACCAGTAGTAGTAGATGTTTACTAATGTAAACCAGTAGTAGATGTTTACTAATGTAAACCAGTAGTAGTAGATGTTTACTAATGTAAACCAGTAGTAGATGTTTACTAATGTAAACCAGTAGTAGATGTTTACTAATGTAAACCAGTAGTAGATGTTTACTAATGTAAACCAGTAGTAGTAGATGTTTACTAATGTAAACCAGTAGTAGATGTTTACTAGTGTAAACCAGTAGTAGTAGATGTTTACTAATGTAAACCAGTAGTAGATGTTTACTAATGTAAACCAGTAGTAGTAGATGTTTACTAATGTAAACCAGTAGTAGTAGATGTTTACTAATGTAAACCAGTAGTAGATGTTTACTAATGTAAACCAGTAGTAGTAGATGTTTACTAATGTAAACCAGTAGTAGATGTTTACTAATGTAAACCAGTAGTAGTAGATGTTTACTAATGTAAACCAGTAGTAGATGTTTACTAGTGTAAACCAGTAGTAGTAGATGTTTACTAATGTAAACCAGTAGTAGATGTTTACTAATGTAAACCAGTAGTAGATGTTTACTAATGTAAACCAGTAGTAGTAGATGTTTACTAATGTAAACCAGTAGTAGATGTTTACTAATGTAAACCAGTAGTAGTAGATGTTTACTAATGTAAACCAGTAGTAGTAGATGTTTACTAATGTAAACCAGTAGTAGATGTTTACTAATGTAAACCAGTAGTAGATGTTTACTAATGTAAACCAGTAGTAGTAGATGTTTACTAATGTAAACCAGTAGTAGTAGATGTTTACTAATGTAAACCAGTAGTAGATGTTTACTAATGTAAACCAGTAGTAGATGTTTACTAATGTAAACCAGTAGTAGTAGATGTTTACTAATGTAAACCAGTAGTAGATGTTTACTAGTGTAAACCAGTAGTAGTAGATGTTTACAAATGTAAACCAGTAGTAGATGTTTACTAATGTAAACCAGTAGTAGATGTTTACTAATGTAAACCAGTAGTAGATGTTTACTAATGTAAACCAGTAGTAGTAGATGTTTACTAGTGTAAACCAGTAGTAGATGTTTACTAGTGTAAACCAGTAGTAGTAGATGTTTACTAATGTAAACCAGTAGTAGATGTTTACTAATGTAAACCAGTAGTAGATGTTTACTAATGTAAACCAGTAGTAGTAGATGTTTACTAATGTAAACCAGTAGTAGATGTTTACTAATGTAAACCAGTAGTAGTAGATGTTTACTAATGTAAACCAGTAGTAGATGTTTACTAATGTAAACCAGTAGTAGATGTTTACTAATGTAAACCAGTAGTAGATGTTTACTAATGTAAACCAGTAGTAGTAGATGTTTACTAATGTAAACCAGTAGTAGATGTTTACTAGTGTAAACCAGTAGTAGTAGATGTTTACTAATGTAAACCAGTAGTAGATGTTTACTAATGTAAACCAGTAGTAGTAGATGTTTACTAATGTAAACCAGTAGTAGATGTTTACTAGTGTAAACCAGTAGTAGTAGATGTTTACTAATGTAAACCAGTAGTAGATGTTTACTAATGTAAACCAGTAGTAGATGTTTACTAATGTAAACCAGTAGTAGTAGATGTTTACTAATGTAAACCAGTAGTAGATGTTTACTAATGTAAACCAGTAGTAGTAGATGTTTACTAATGTAAACCAGTAGTAGATGTTTACTAATGTAAACCAGTAGTAGATGTTTACTAATGTAAACCAGTAGTAGTAGATGTTTACTAATGTAAACCAGTAGTAGTAGATGTTTACTAATGTAAACCAGTAGTAGATGTTTACTAATGTAAACCAGTAGTAGATGTTTACTAATGTAAACCAGTAGTAGTAGATGTTTACTAATGTAAACCAGTAGTAGATGTTTACTAGTGTAAACCAGTAGTAGTAGATGTTTACAAATGTAAACCAGTAGTAGATGTTTACTAATGTAAACCAGTAGTAGATGTTTACTAATGTAAACCAGTAGTAGTAGATGTTTACTAATGTAAACCAGTAGTAGATGTTTACTAATGTAAACCAGTAGTAGTAGATGTTTACTAATGTAAACCAGTAGTAGATGTTTACTAATGTAAACCAGTAGTAGATGTTTACTAATGTAAACCAGTAGTAGATGTTTACTAGTGTAAACCAGTAGTAGATGTTTACTAATGTAAACCAGTAGTAGTAGATGTTTACTAATGTAAACCAGTAGTAGTAGATGTTTACTAATGTAAACCAGTAGTAGTAGATGTTTACTAATGTAAACCAGTAGTAGTAGATGTTTACTAATGTAAACCAGTAGTAGATGTTTACTAATGTAAACCAGTAGTAGTAGATGTTTACTAATGTAAACCAGTAGTAGTAGATGTTTACTAATGTAAACCAGTAGTAGATGTTTACTAATGTAAACCAGTAGTAGTAGATGTTTACTAATGTAAACCAGTAGTAGTAGATGTTTACTAATGTAAACCAGTAGTAGTAGATGTTTACTAATGTAAACCAGTAGTAGATGTTTACTAATGTAAACCAGTAGTAGTAGATGTTTACTAATGTAAACCAGTAGTAGATGTTTACTAATGTAAACCAGTAGTAGATGTTTACTAATGTAAACCAGTAGTAGTAGATGTTTACTAATGTAAACCAGTAGTAGATGTTTACTAGTGTAAACCAGTAGTAGATGTTTACTAATGTAAACCAGTAGTAGTAGATGTTTACTAATGTAAACCAGTAGTAGATGTTTACTAATGTAAACCAGTAGTAGATGTTTACTAATGTAAACCAGTAGTAGTAGATGTTTACTAATGTAAACCAGTAGTAGATGTTTACTAATGTAAACCAGTAGTAGATGTTTACTAATGTAAACCAGTAGTAGTAGATGTTTACTAATGTAAACCAGTAGTAGTAGATGTTTACTAATGTAAACCAGTAGTAGATGTTTACTAATGTAAACCAGTAGTAGATGTTTACTAATGTAAACCAGTAGTAGTAGATGTTTACTAATGTAAACCAGTAGTAGATGTTTACTAGTGTAAACCAGTAGTAGTAGATGTTTACAAATGTAAACCAGTAGTAGATGTTTACTAATGTAAACCAGTAGTAGATGTTTACTAATGTAAACCAGTAGTAGTAGATGTTTACTAATGTAAACCAGTAGTAGTAGATGTTTACTAATGTAAACCAGTAGTAGATGTTTACTAATGTAAACCAGTAGTAGATGTTTACTAATGTAAACCAGTAGTAGTAGATGTTTACTAATGTAAACCAGTAGTAGATGTTTACTAGTGTAAACCAGTAGTAGTAGATGTTTACTAATGTAAACCAGTAGTAGATGTTTACTAATGTAAACCAGTAGTAGATGTTTACTAATGTAAACCAGTAGTAGTAGATGTTTACTAATGTAAACCAGTAGTAGATGTTTACTAATGTAAACCAGTAGTAGTAGATGTTTACTAATGTAAACCAGTAGTAGATGTTTACTAATGTAAACCAGTAGTAGATGTTTACTAATGTAAACCAGTAGTAGTAGATGTTTACTAATGTAAACCAGTAGTAGATGTTTACTAGTGTAAACCAGTAGTAGTAGATGTTTACTAATGTAAACCAGTAGTAGATGTTTACTAATGTAAACCAGTAGTAGTAGATGTTTACTAATGTAAACCAGTAGTAGATGTTTACTAGTGTAAACCAGTAGTAGTAGATGTTTACTAATGTAAACCAGTAGTAGATGTTTACTAATGTAAACCAGTAGTAGATGTTTACTAATGTAAACCAGTAGTAGTAGATGTTTACTAATGTAAACCAGTAGTAGATGTTTACTAATGTAAACCAGTAGTAGTAGATGTTTACTAATGTAAACCAGTAGTAGATGTTTACTAATGTAAACCAGTAGTAGATGTTTACTAATGTAAACCAGTAGTAGTAGATGTTTACTAATGTAAACCAGTAGTAGTAGATGTTTACTAATGTAAACCAGTAGTAGATGTTTACTAATGTAAACCAGTAGTAGATGTTTACTAATGTAAACCAGTAGTAGTAGATGTTTACTAATGTAAACCAGTAGTAGATGTTTACTAGTGTAAACCAGTAGTAGTAGATGTTTACAAATGTAAACCAGTAGTAGATGTTTACTAATGTAAACCAGTAGTAGATGTTTACTAATGTAAACCAGTAGTAGTAGATGTTTACTAATGTAAACCAGTAGTAGATGTTTACTAATGTAAACCAGTAGTAGTAGATGTTTACTAATGTAAACCAGTAGTAGATGTTTACTAATGTAAACCAGTAGTAGATGTTTACTAATGTAAACCAGTAGTAGATGTTTACTAGTGTAAACCAGTAGTAGATGTTTACTAATGTAAACCAGTAGTAGTAGATGTTTACTAATGTAAACCAGTAGTAGTAGATGTTTACTAATGTAAACCAGTAGTAGATGTTTACTAGTGTAAACCAGTAGTAGTAGATGTTTACTAATGTAAACCAGTAGTAGTAGATGTTTACTAATGTAAACCAGTAGTAGATGTTTACTAATGTAAACCAGTAGTAGTAGATGTTTACTAATGTAAACCAGTAGTAGTAGATGTTTACTAATGTAAACCAGTAGTAGTAGATGTTTACTAATGTAAACCAGTAGTAGATGTTTACTAATGTAAACCAGTAGTAGTAGATGTTTACTAATGTAAACCAGTAGTAGTAGATGTTTACTAATGTAAACCAGTAGTAGATGTTTACTAGTGTAAACCAGTAGTAGATGTTTACTAATGTAAACCAGTAGTAGTAGATGTTTACTAATGTAAACCAGTAGTAGATGTTTACTAATGTAAACCAGTAGTAGATGTTTACTAATGTAAACCAGTAGTAGTAGATGTTTACTAATGTAAACCAGTAGTAGATGTTTACTAATGTAAACCAGTAGTAGATGTTTACTAATGTAAACCAGTAGTAGTAGATGTTTACTAATGTAAACCAGTAGTAGATGTTTACTAGTGTAAACCAGTAGTAGATGTTTACTAATGTAAACCAGTAGTAGTAGATGTTTACTAATGTAAACCAGTAGTAGATGTTTACTAATGTAAACCAGTAGTAGTAGATGTTTACTAATGTAAACCAGTAGTAGATGTTTACTAATGTAAACCAGTAGTAGATGTTTACTAATGTAAACCAGTAGTAGTAGATGTTTACTAATGTAAACCAGTAGTAGATGTTTACTAATGTAAACCAGTAGTAGTAGATGTTTACTAATGTAAACCAGTAGTAGATGTTTACTAATGTAAACCAGTAGTAGTAGATGTTTACTAATGTAAACCAGTAGTAGATGTTTACTAATGTAAACCAGTAGTAGATGTTTACTAATGTAAACCAGTAATAGATGTTTACTAATGTAAACCAGTAGTAGATGTTTATTAATGTAAACCAGTAGTAGATGTTTACTAATGTAAACCAGTAGTAGATGTTTACTAATGTAAACCAGTAGTAGTAGATGTTTACTAATGTAAACCAGTAGTAGATGTTTACTAATGTAAACCAGTAGTAGTAGATGTTTACTAATGTAAACCAGTAGTAGTAGATGTTTACTAATGTAAACCAGTAGTAGTAGATGTTTACTAATGTAAACCAGTAGTAGTAGTTGTTTACTAATGTAAACCAGTAGTAGATGTTTACTAATGTAAACCAGTAGTAGTAGATGTTTACTAATGTAAACCAGTAGTAGATGTTTACTAATGTAAACCAGTAGTAGTAGTTGTTTACTAATGTAAACCAGTAGTAGATGTTTACTAATGTAAACCAGTAGTAGTAGATGTTTACTAATGTAAACCAGTAGTAGTAGATGTTTACTAATGTAAACCAGTAGTAGATGTTTACTAATGTAAACCAGTAGTAGTAGATGTTTACTAATGTAAACCAGTAGTAGATGTTTACTAATGTAAACCAGTAGTAGATGTTTACTAATGTAAACCAGTAATAGATGTTTACTAATGTAAACCAGTAGTAGATGTTTATTAATGTAAACCAGTAGTAGATGTTTACTAATGTAAACCAGTAGTAGATGTTTACTAATGTAAACCAGTAGTAGTAGATGTTTACTAATGTAAACCAGTAGTAGATGTTTACTAATGTAAACCAGTAGTAGTAGATGTTTACTAATGTAAACCAGTAGTAGTAGATGTTTACTAATGTAAACCAGTAGTAGTAGTTGTTTACTAATGTAAACCAGTAGTAGATGTTTACTAATGTAAACCAGTAGTAGTAGATGTTTACTAATGTAAACCAGTAGTAGATGTTTACTAATGTAAACCAGTAGTAGTAGTTGTTTACTAATGTAAACCAGTAGTAGATGTTTACTACTGTAAACCAGTAGTAGTAGATGTTTACTAATGTAAACCAGTAGTAGTAGATGTTTACTAATGTAAACCAGTAGTAGATGTTTACTAATGTAAACCAGTAGTAGATGTTTACTAATGTAAACCAGTAATAGATGTTTACTAATGTAAACCAGTAATAGATGTTTACTAATGTAAACCAGTAGTAGATGTTTACTAATGTAAACCAGTAGTAGTAGATGTTTACTAATGTAAACCAGTAGTAGATGTTTACTAATGTAAACCAGTAATAGATGTTTACTAATGTAAACCAGTAGTAGATGTTTACTAATGTAAACCAGTAGTAGTAGATGTTTACTAATGTAAACCAGTAGTAGTAGATGTTTACTAATGTAAACCAGTAGTAGTAGATGTTTACTAATGTAAACCAGTAGTAGATGTTTACTAATGTAAACCAGTAATAGATGTTTACTAATGTAAACCAGTAGTAGTAGATGTTTACTAATGTAAACCAGTAGTAGTAGATGTTTACTAATGTAAACCAGTAGTAGTAGATGTTTACTAATGTAAACCAGTAGTAGATGTTTACTAATGTAAACCAGTAATAGATGTTTACTAATGTAAACCAGTAATAGATGTTTACTAATGTAAACCAGTAATAGATGTTTACTAATGTAAACCAGTAGTAGATGTTTACTAATGTAAACCAGTAGTAGTAGATGTTTACTAATGTAAACCAGTAGTAGTAGATGTTTACTAATGTAAACCAGTAGTAGATGTCACAGTTACTTGTTTTCACTATTAATCGCGGT
>NC_139891.1:40580513-40754244 GCF_905171665.1 Trachurus trachurus
CTCTATCAATACCAGGTTTGTTTATTATACAGATCCCCATTAGCTGCAGCAAAGCCACAGCTCTTCTTCTTCCTGGGTCCAACAGCATCAAATATACAGTTGAAAACACAAAACATAAACATTATAAAAATTAAAAACAAAAAAACAAGTGAGCGATATGCTTCACCTAACAAAACAACAACAGAGTGAGTGTTTACATTTCTTAACTGTGCTTCATTCATTCTTCGTTATATTAATTGTTCACATACTAATCCTATTACCCACATTTCTACATATCATATATGTATACTGTACATCATTACACATCACACATCATACTTGTATACACATTCATTCTACAGAATATGCATTATAATAACACATATCATATATCCATCGAAATATACTCCATATATAAATATACCATGTTGTCTTACTTTGATAAATGCTGTTTTATTCATATTTTGAATTTCTTTGTGTTGGTGGTGAGTTTGATATTTTTCGGCAGTGAATTCCATTCTTTCATACCTCTATACAAAACCGTACACTTGATGGCGTTAGATCTGGCTTTAGGTGATGTAAAGGTGTTATTTTGTAAAAATGTGAAACGACATCGGTGTAATTCGCTTTGTTACTTTGGTCCCTCACGGCCTCACTCCAGCGACTCCCGACACTCAAACCTGAGCTGCTTCTCTACTGAGAAACTCCGACCAGTCAAACTTCAGGATGTGTTAGAGGACTAATTCATGTGTCTAACCATCATCATTATAACACCTGAAACGGTAAACAGAGCTGATCAACCCCAAAACAATTACCGCTCAAACGAATTTACTTTTGGTCACTGAAAACAGGTTGTTGAGTGTAACTCGGTCAAAGTCAGACATATTCTAAAGATTTTTTGCAGTTCTGTTATATATATCTGCATGATATACATGCTGACCAAGTTAGACATGTCAGACTTCTATGGGCTCGGAGAAAATCCCTTTGTTACTTTCGTCCTCCGTTACTTTCGACCCTGCTCTCCCCTACGATCAACATGACGTCATGGTCTCGAGCATCGAAGTCAAAGAGAGGATCGACGACGCCGTAACGCTCTAATTGTTCCATGACTTTGGACATATTTCTTTATCCATTTATTTTGTTTTGTTGCACATTGTAATTTTAAAAGTAGCCTAGTGCACTGCTGTAACCAAAAGGATGACCTGCACCCTCTGTGACCTCTCATTTATTCTGTTGTTACCTTTATATTGTAGATAAATGATTTAAATGTGACCATAGTGCCTAATGTGATACATTATGGAAATTGCATCACTTATATGTAGCACATCTTTTGAAATAAGATTTACTGTACAACATGTGATGAATAAAACCAATGATGGTAGACTAGACTAGTCTGAAAATGACATAGACATCTGTGCTGTAAGAAAAAGAAAGAAAAATCGAGAATCAAATCAAATCGAATCGAAGATTTGGAGAATCGTGACACCTCTAATATATATCTACTTTTTATTTTATTGTATATATTTGATTCTGTGAGTTGTGTTTGTTTTGTTTCATTGAGTCTTGAAGCTTTAACGGCATCGTTCTGTAACATTCATGATGATAAAGAGAAATGAAATGAATTTAGAGAGAGAAAAGAGAGAAAAGAGAGAGAAAAGAGAGAGGAAAGAGAGAGAAGAGAGAAACGAGAGAAATGAGAGAAAAGAGAAAGGAGAGAAAAGAGAGGAAGCTGCTTCACCAAAGTTGAACTGAAACTCCTGTAGTGAAGATGATGAAGATGATGATGTAATGATGATGAAGATGAACACACACACACACACACACACACACACACACACACACACACTCTGTCCATCATGTGTCAATAGAATAAAGTTTTAAGATCAATAATTAAATGCGACACAGAGCAGCTACTTCCTGTCTGACCCTTCACAATAAAAGACGTCTTGTCACTACCCGATTTGGGGCACACCACAGGTCTGCGGCCGCCATCTTGGACAGCTGCCTACGGCAACTCCACTTGGACAAACTCCATTTGGGCGCTGCCCGATTTGCGTACAATCGCAAGTCTGCTTAAAATACGCTAGGCCTGGGGCGGTGCGTGGCGCAGTGGTTAAGGCGGCCGCCCCATGTAGAGGCTACAGTCCTCAACGCAGGCGTCCCTGGTTCGAGTCCCGCGTCGGGCAGACCTTTCCTGCATGTCGTTCCCCCTCTCTCTGCCTCCCCCTTTCCTGTCTATCTCACTGTGCTATCGAATAAAGGCAAAAACACCAAAAAAATATACTTAAAAAAAAAAAAAAATACGGTAATACGGTAGGCCTACTGTGAAAATGATTTAAAAAAAAAAAAAATTTAAAAACCCGCGGACGTCCGTCATAAGACAGCCGCGGCAGACTGGTTTATTCAGTGAGTGTTGTGGTAGTTGTGATTGTTTGTGGTTGTCATGGTGATGAGGCCGGCGACAGTATAAACATTAAAAGTCTCTGAGCATCAAGATCCAAACCACCACAACCAACCCTCAGTTTACATCACTAATAAAGTTTATTTTTTTAAATAAAAAGATGAACCGTCTCTGGCGTGTATTGCAGTGGGTATGAATGAATGTTTATATCGCAATACAATTCATATTTAGTACAGTACAATAATTTAATACAATGACATATAAATCTATGTATTGGTGGAGTTGTAGCTGCCAGACCATATATGGTCAGTGTCCGTCTGAGCTTCCTGTCTCTCCCTAACCCTAACCCATATATGGTCAGGGTCTGTCTGAGCTTCCTGTCTCTCCCTAACTCTAACCCATATATGGTCAGTGTCCGTCTGAGCTTCCTGTCTCTCCCTAACCCTAACCCATATATGGTCAGTGTCCGTCTGAGCTTCCTGTCTCTCCCTAACCCTAACCCATATATGGTCAGGGTCCGTCTGAGCTTCCTGTCTCTCCCTAACCCTAACCCATATATGGTCAGTGTCCGTCTGAGCTTCCTGTCTCTCCCTAACCCTAACCCATATATGGTCAGGGTCCGTCTGAGCTTCCTGTCTCTCCCTAACCCTAACCCATATATGGTCAGGGTCCGTCTGAGCTTCCTGTCTCTCCCTAACCCTAACCCATATATGGTCAGGGTCCGTCTGAGCTTCCTGTCTCTCCCTAACCCTAACCCATATATGGTCAGGGTCTGTCTGAGCTTCCTGTCTCTCCCTAACTCTAACCCATATATGGTCAGTGTCCGTCTGAGCTTCCTGTCTCTCCCTAACCCTAACCCATATATGGTCAGTGTCCGTCTGAGCTTCCTGTCTCTCCCTAACCCTAACCCATATATGGTCAGTGTCCGTCTGAGTGGAGATATTCACCACATTTATATTCTCTGTTCAGAGTCAAATAGTTTTTCAAAGAGTTTTAGTTTCATTTTCCCAGTGTTGTAGATCTAGATCTTTGGATCGATTGATTAAGAGTTTTGTTGTGTTGTGTTGTGTTGTTGTGTTGTTTTGTGGCTGAGCCGATGGGGAACAACTTGTTTATCAGGTGAATCATCTTCAGATCGGTTTATTTCTTTACGGTTCCCTAAAGAAAAACTCTCCCATCATCTTTTCATTCATTCTATATTTGCATACAACTATTTATTTCAGTTTCACAGCTACTCCACACGTAACTGTTGTCACCTTAGAACCCAGTATTGTTGATGTACGTCTCAATCACAGTTGTGTTACTTCATCACCGACCTAGAAGATGGAAGTTATTACCTGCACATTGTTTTAACTTTTATCTTTACAACAGTTTAGGACTCAGAGCACTAAAGTCTCTCCTGTTAACCAGTCAGTACTTTCCACATGGTCTGCCTGTATAAACTAGGATTACTTTATATCATTGTTTATCAAGCTTTTGTGTTGCATCGTACAATGTTAAATCATGTTAAACCATGTTTGTACTTATTATGTATTTATAGTTTTTGTACCTCATAATGTGTCTATGCTCATTATCTTAGAGCCGTAGTTGGAGAAGGTTTTTTTTGGCATTTCTCCTTCACATTGTCTTGGATTTTATATCTTATATCTTTTTTTAACTTTTGATATGTGAAAATAAACAAATCAAATCAAATCTCTGTGTTTGTTTGTGTACTTGTGTGTTTGTTTCTGCAGGGTAGACCCAGTACGTTTGAGACACTTTTTGATTTTCCATTTTTGAACAGATATTGCAAAAAAACTATAGACTGAAAACAAGTGATTTTTCATATGCAGTTTAATTAGTTTGTAAACTAAGTTATTATTGAAGAATATCCTTTATTATTTGTTTAATTTTTCCACAATCAGGTCATAAACATGAGGTGCATGTTTACCACGGTCCCGTCTCAACCTCAACCACCACATACCTGTACAGCTGAGACGGTACCATGGTAACAGTTGAGACACCTATTGAAACCCATTGATGACTGAACATCAACTGTAAATGCAATAAACTTTAAAAAAGAAAAGAAAAACAATGGAATATTATTGTATTATTAATATAAATATTATTATATAACATAGAATTATAATATTAATAGTATATATTAATATAACACTGTTCTTGTATCACAAATATTAGTTTTTTTTCCCATTTTCTTTGTGTTTCTGGTCTTATTATGACTTATAACATGTTATCGTAGCCGACACTGCACAACTTACCACTGATGTGATGTAATACAACTCTATCAGGGTACAGTTGAGATGTTGTGTTACCTCGCTGACCACTTTGTGTATTTCTCTAGATTGTGCAGTGACCTAACATGTTGGGATAGCATGAAATATGTGAGTTTTTAGGGCACAAAATAACGTTTACAATGATGTAAGTTATGTTTGATGGTCACTAAAGGATAATAAGATGTTCCTTGTGGAAGCGACATGATGGTAAAGTGAAATTCTGACCCTAGTAAAAAGACTTTTGCTGATATCTTTGGACTGGAGAAGCTAAAACTCTTCACATTTCCCACAACCAGAGAGGATGTTAATATGCATGTGCTGAGTAAAGATGGCGGCTCAGCTTTGCAGCGCGGGAAAGATATTAAGGTGTTTCAACTGTACTCACTCCACCCTATATCATTACCTGTGTGTGTTTAGGTTAAGTCAGTCATTGAGAGGCAAAGTGCAAAGTGCTTCTAGCAGCAAGATGTTGGTTGTCAGACACCAGAGATGTCAAACTCAATTTAGTTCAGGGGCCACAAACAGCACAATTTAATCTCAAGTGGGCCGGACCAGTAAAATAATAGCATAATAACCTTTAAATATATCTAAAAAAAACTGACATTTTCCTCTGTTTTGGTACATTAATAAGATGTTTTACAGTTACTGGACTATCCTTTTACAAAACATATTATGAACCACTTGAAATTTCTTGATAAAAATATGTGCAATTTCAAATTTTCGCACTTGACAAATTCATCCTGAGGGCCGGATTGGACCGTCTGCAGGGCCGGTTCTGGCCCACGGGCCGCAGGTTTGACACCCCTGTCATATACTGTGGTGGACACATCAGTACATTAACTATGTGTGGTGGACACACACAGCTACTGTACTGATGCTGTGTAGTGGACAAAGTGCAGAGTTTCACAGCAGCAGGATCATTCACAGTGTTTTTTTTTTTGTTTTTTTTTTCTTTTAATCTTTATTGCAGACACAACAAGCGGTCCATATTGTTTGCTACTTGTGTATCTCTGTGTGTGTAGGTGAAGTCAGTCTACGGTGGCCTGGAGGTGCAAATCAACATTACAAAACATAAAACACTTTTACAAATTCTGAAACAAATTTACATTTCAGAAAACAAAACTACAAGTCTTAAAACAAAGTTACATTTCAGAAAACAAATTTACATTTCAGAAAACAAAATTACATTTTAGAAAACAAAATTACATCTCAGAAAACACATTTACAAGTTGCAAAACAAAATTACAATTCAGAAAACAAATTTACAAGATGCAAAACAAAATTACATTTCAGAAAAAAAAATTACAAGTTGTAAAACAAAATTACATTTCAGAAAAAAAAATTACAAGTTGTAAAACAAAATTACATTTCAGAAAACAAATTTACAAATTGCAAAACAAATTTACATTTCAGAAAACAAAATGACAAATAACATAACACTTTTACAAAGACCAAAACACTTTTACAATATCTGAAACAAATTTACATTTCAGAAAACAAATTTACAAGACACCAAACACTTTTACAAACACCAAGACACATTTACAAGTGGCAAAACACTTTGACAAACTGCAGAAACAAATTTACAAAAAGGCCAACATCAACCGGAAAGGGAATGTACCAACCCCGGGGTTGACCCGGAAGTGAACGAGGAGCGGTCATGACGAGTTCTCGTCGTCAATGGCTCATGTGCTTGCCACAATAGGGGCAAAACATTACTCTTTCGCTCATCTCAGGTCTCCATTAGCTTCTCCATTGACGACGAGAACTCGTCATGACCGCTCCTCGTTCACTTCCGGGTCAACCCCGGGGTTGGTACATTCCCTTTCCGGTTGATGTTGGCCTTTTTGTAAATTTGTTTCTGCAGTTTGTCAAAGTGTTTTGCCACTTGTAAATGTGTCTTGGTGTTTGTAAAAGTGTTTGGTGTCTTGTAAATTTGTTTTCTGAAATGTAAATTTGTTTCAGATATTGTAAAAGTGTTTTGGTCTTTGTAAAAGTGTTATGTTATTTGTCATTTTGTTTTCTGAAATGTAAATTTGTTTTGCAATTTGTAAATTTGTTTTCTGAAATGTAACTTTGTTTTAAGACTTGTAGTTTTGTTTTCTGAAATGTAAATTTGTTTCAGAATTTGTAAAAGTGTTTTATGTTTTGTAATGTTGATTTGCACCTCCAGGCCACAGTATTCAGTCAGTCAGTGAGAGGCTTTTATTGTGAAGGCGGCTGCAGAGACTTCCGGTGCTGCTGCGCTACCTGCGGTCACCTTGACGACGCGCTCTCGGTCGGTCGGTCGCGCGGTGGTCCTTTCATCTTCCTCTCCTTCCTCCAGTCGGCATGACAACGGGGAACGGCTGACGGGCGCGAGGAGGAGGATGGCCGCAGCAGCAGCAGCAGCAGAAGAAGAAGATGATGCAGAGTAACGGGACCACCGGGAGTAACGGGACCACCGGGAGTAACGGGACCACCGGGAGTAACGGGTCTGGGACCGGGACTCGAACCGGGACCGGGTCTGGCTCGGTCCGGGTCCAGCAGCGCGCGCGGCCGGCCATGGCCACGGTGACGGTGTCTGCGGTGAGCCTCGCGCTCAGCGTGCTCGCGCTGCTGCTGCTCGTGACCGCGCTCTCCACCGACCACTGGTACCGCACGGACACGCGCAGGCACAAGGACAACTGCGACCGGACCGGGTCCGAGTCCAACGACCAGAAGAACCGCGAGATGCCCATCTACCACCTCCCGCTGCTGGACACCGGGAGCACCGGGGGCGGCGCGAGCCACCGCGACGTCGCGCGCATGAAGCCGGTGCACGTGGGCAGCCGCGAGCACGAGCTGCTGGAAAACTGGAGAGCGATTCTAGGGATGGGAATCCTCGAGACGGACTGCGGCCGCCCGCTGTTCTCCTCCCACTCTGGGCTGTGGAGGAAGTGTTACTGCACCGGGATGGACCCGGACATAGACAAGCTGATAGATAGAGGTACTAATACACACTCTAATACACACTCTATATACTAATACACACTCTATATACTCTACACATTATACTACATAAACACCTATAGGACACACACAGCTGTTCTCCTCCCACTCTGGACTCTGGAGGAAGTGTTACTGCACCGGGATGGACCCGGACATAGACAAGCTCATAGACAGAGGTACTAATACACACTGTATGTACTTATACACACTATATATACTCTATATATACACATTATACTCTATATATACACATAAACACACATAAACACACATAAACACACACACAGCTGTTCTCCTCCCACTCTGGACTCTGGAGGAAGTGTTACTGCACCGGGATGGACCCGGACATAGACAAGCTCATAGACAGAGGTACTAATACATATATATAAATATATATAAATACATACATATACACACATATATATACTATATGCACATATAAACACAGAGAACACACACCAGGGCTCTCTGTGTGTATATATATACTATACACAACACACAGAGAACACACACCAGGACCAGGACATCTACAAGCTCATCCACCAAGGTACAGGCTCCAGATACACACTGTATATATAAACAGTGTGTAATATACACACAGTGTTGACCATGACATCATCAGTGTTGACCATGACATCATCAGTATTGACCATGACATCATCAGTGTGCTACTGCATCGGTGGATGTTCCAACACACTAACACACCTGTCTAGGCCGTTACACACTAACACACAGAGCCTCTATTTATACAACCTATCAACACTAATAATACACTAACACACACACACACACACACACACTGTTTATCATGACATCATCATTACTGCATCGGTGGAGGTACCAACATACTAGTACACCTGTCTAGGTGTTTACACAGAACTAATGTACTCACATATTAACTCATAGAAATATCTATAGGCTACATACAATAATATAATACATAATAATACATACATCTAATACATAGAACCTGTACTAATACATAGAACCTGCAGTAAACCATAGAACGTGTTGGAACCTCGACCAGAACAAGAACCTGCTCCTGTCGTTACAACAAACTAAAATGTCAGTTTAAATATTAAAATAGCTTGTATACATGATTATCATGCAATTAACAGACTTAGTTGATATAACAAAGTGTGTTTATAAATGACTGAATGAATGGCCACCTTACTGACTGCACCTTTAAAATGATTTAATACATGAATATGTGACTAAATGACTGAATGAATGTCCACCTTACTGACTGCACCTTTAAAATGATTTGATACATGAATATGTGACTAAATGACTGAATGAATGGCCACCTCACTCACTGCACCTTTAAAATGATTTAATACATGAATATGTGACTAAATGACTGACTGAATGAATGTCCACCTCACTGACTGCACCTTTAAAATGATTTGATACATGAATATGTGACTAAATGACTGAATGAATGGCCACCTCACTCACTGCACCTTTAAAATGATTTAATACATGAATATGTGACTACACCAGTGTGTTATTTGAACAGCTCGGTACTGAATTAAGTACTAAGCTATTCAAATAACACACTGGTGTAGTCATAGTAGTATACTAGGCTTAGTTTAATATAATAAAAACTGTATAAATGTCTTTAGCAGCAGGAACCCTGCTGCTAAAGACATTTATACAGTTTTTATTATATTAAACTGGGACACATGTACGCCCGAGTACATGTACGCCCGAGTACCTGTTTAAATACTACCACATAGAACCTGTATAATAGGGTAGAACGGGGTAAGTTGCCCCCCCTTAAGAACATGTCCATTTATGTCCAAATATAAATAATTTGAATGTCAACATAATAATATTATATATTATGTACACAAGAAGTATGACTAAGTGAACACATTTAGAGGATAATCAAATCACACCAGACTACAACTTTGTTATTATCCACCACCAACGACGCTGGGTGTCGCCATGACACTCCATTCATTACATTTTAGATTAACGTTAGCTGTTAGCTGTTAGCCGTTAGCAGTGTCTTAAATAACTCAATAAACGCTCCATGAAAAAACTATTTTCTCCAGCGGATATCTGAGTTCCAACATGACTGAGCTAACTGGAGTAGTTTCATGTCGTGTCCCACAACGGGAGGGTTTTAACAGCTGACGTCCTGCTGTTAGCTTAGCTGCTGCTGTTAGCTGTCAGCAGCAGCTAAGCTAACGGCTACGATAACCATGACTAATTACAAAAACGTGCACACAGAAGTGGTGGTGTTTGTTCAATAATTCGTTTTCTAGTCTTAACATCAGATTTAGTCAAAACGGTTTTGGCAGCCCGGAGCCCCCACATGTGGTACCTACACCGGTGGCTAACGCTACCAGTTAGCCGCTAACGCTACCAGTTAGCCACTCGCGCAACTGGTGGCTAACGCTACCAGTTAGCCGCTAACACTACCAGTTAGCCGCTCGCTAGAACTGGTGGCTAACGCTACCAGTTAGCCACTAACGCTACCAGTTAGCCGCTAACGCTACCAGTTAGCCGCTCGCTAGAACTGGTGGCTAACGCTACCAGTTAGCCACTCGCGCAACTGGTGGCTAACGCTACCAGTTAGCCGCTCGCTAGAACTGGTGGTTAAGGCTACCAGTTAGCCACTTGCGCAACTGGTGGCTAACGCTACCAGTTAGCCGCTCGCTAGAACTGGTGGCTAACGCTACCAGTTAGCCGCTCGCTAGAACTGGTGACTAACGCTACCAGTTAGCCGCTCGCTAGAATGCTACTACGGAGTGAAACGGAAGTTGATAACCGACTTCCGTTGTGGTGTGACGCAATGGATCATGGGAAAATAAAATGGTGGATAAAACAAAATGTAAAATCTTGAAAAGGGGCATCTTACCCCAGGGCCTGGGGAAGACGCCCCCCCTACTGGGGGAAGATGCCCCCCCGGGCGTCTACACACACACACACACGTACACACACGTGCACACACACACGCACGCACGCATGTGTACTGTGTACAGTACACAGGCTACAGTTTGTGTAGAATCCAGCTAGCTTAATGCTATTAGCGTGACATAACGTCAGCTAAGAAGCTTTTTAAACTGGTAATAATAAATGTTTACCGCTAATTAGCTGTTAGAGACCTGTCTCACCTGTCTCACCTGTCTCTACCTGTCTCTACCTGTCTCACCTGTCTCACCAGGTATCGCTGACCGTTGCACGCCCATCAAGTACCACTTCTCTCAGCCAATCAGACTGAGGAACATCCCTCTGAACCTGACCAGGACCATCCAGCAGGACGAGTGGCACCTGCTGCGTGAGCGCACACACACACACACACACACACACACACACACACACACACACACACACACACACGCACACACGCACGCACACAGACGCACATCCTTGTGATGCTATCTTTGTGAAGACACTCATTGACATAATGTATTCCCTAGCCCCTAACACTAACCTTAACCATCCAAAACAAATGCCTAAACTTAACCATCACTCTAAACCTAATATAAACCTAATTATAACCTAAACTTAACCATTACTCTAAACCTCATTTAAACCTAATTATAACCTAAACTTAACCATTACTCTAAACCTCATTTAAACCTAATTATAACCTAAACTTAACCGTCACTCTAAACCTCATTTAAACCTAATTATAACCTAAACTTAACCATTACTCTAAACCTCATTTAAACCTAATTATAACCTAAACTTAACCGTCACTCTAAACCTAATTTAAACCTAATTATAACCTAAACTTAACCATCACTCTAAACCTAATTTAAACCTAATTATAACCTAAACTTAACCATTACTCTAAACCTCATTTAAACCTAATTATAACCTAAACTTAACCATTACTCTAAACCTCATTTAAACCTAATTATAACCTAAACTTAACCATTACTCTAAACCTCATTTAAACCTAATTATAACCTAAACTTAACCATTACTCTAAACCTCATTTAAACCTAATTATAACCTAAACTTAACCATTACTCTAAACCTCATTTAAACCTAATTATAACCTAAACTTAACCGTCACTCTAAACCTCATTTAAACCTAATTATAACCTAAACTTAACCATTACTCTAAACCTCATTTAAACCTAATTATAACCTAAACTTAACCGTCACTCTAAACCTAATTTAAACCTAATTATAACCTAAACTTAACCATTACTCTAAACCTCATTTAAACCTAATTATAACCTAAACTTAACCATCACTCTAAACCTAATTTAAACCTAATTATAACCTAAACTTAACCATTACTCTAAACCTAATTTAAACCTAATTATAACCTAAACTTAACCATTACTCTAAACCTAATTTAAACCTAATTATAACCTAAACTTAACCATTACTCTAAACCTAATTTAAACCTAATTATAACCTAAACTTAACCGTCACTCTAAACCTCATTTAAACCTAATTATAACCTAAACTTAACCATCACTCTAAACCTAATTTAAACCTAATTATAACCTAAACTTAACCGTCACTCTAAACCTCATTTAAACCTAATTATAACCTAAACTTAACCATCACTCTAAACCTAATTTAAACCTAATTATAACCTAAACTTAACCATCACTCTAAACCTAATTTAAACCTAATTATAACCTAAACTTAACCATTACTCTAAACCTAATTTAAACCTAATTATAACCTAAACTTAACCATTACTCTAAACCTAATTTAAACCTAATTATAACCTAAACTTAACCATTACTCTAAACCTAATTTAAACCTAATTATAACCTAAACTTAACCGTTACTCTAAACCTAATTTAAACCTAATTATAACCTAAACTTAACCGTCACTCTAAACCTAATTTAAACCTAATTATAACCTAAACTTAACCGTCACTCTAAACCTAATTTAAACCTAATTATAACCTAAACTTAACCATCACTCTAAACCTAATTTAAACCTAATTATAACCTAAACTTAACCATTACTCTAGACCTAATTTAAACCTAATTATAACCTAACGTCTTAACCCTCAAACAGCCCTTGGAAAAAGTGAGGACCGGCCAAAATGTCCTCAGTCTGTTGTTTAAAAACTCTTTCCGGTCCTCACAACGTAGCATGTACAAGAACACACACACACACACACACACAATCAGCAGAGTCTCTTCCTACTTGTCATAGAAACACGCCATGACAGTTTTATGTAACAATATGGAGGGACAGTGGGGAGGTTACCATGGTAACACAGTCTGTGCCTCCTCATTAACGATGCTCATTACAAACTGCTTTGTGTGTGTGTGTGTCTCCCTGTGTGTGTCTCTCTGTGTGTGTCTCTAGACCTGCGGCGCATCACGGCGGGCTTCCTGGGCATGGCGGCGGCCGTGCTGCTGTGCGGCAGCATCGTGGCCTCGGTCGGGTTCTTCTGGGAGGAAAGTCTGACGCAGCACGTTTCTGGACTGTTGTTCCTTATGGCAGGTAGTTAATGGGAGGACTGGATGGCAGACTGGTTCATAGGAAGAGAGGGCAGACCAGCTTAATGGGAGGACTGGATGGCAGACTGGTTCATGGGAAGAGAGGGCAGACCAGCTTAATGGGAGGACTGGATGGCAGACTGGTTCATAGGAAGAGAGAGCAGACCAGCTTAATGGGAGGACTGGATGGCAGACTGGTTCATAGGAAGAGAGGGCAGACCAGCTTAATGGGAGGACTGGATGGCAGACTGGTTCATAGGAAGAGAGGACAGACCAGCTTAATGGGAGGACTGGATGGCAGACTGGTTCATAGGAAGAGAGGACAGACCAGCTTAATGGGAGGACTGGATGGCAGACTGGTTCATAGGAAGAGAGGACAGACCAGTTTAATGGGAGGACTGGATGGCAGACTGGTTCATAGGAAGAGATGGCAGACCAGCTTAATGGGAGGACTGGATGGCAGACTGGTTCATAGGAAGAGAGGACAGACCAGCTTAATGGGAGGACTGGATGGCAGACTGGTTCATAGGAAGAGATGGCAGACCAGCTTAATGGGAGGACTGGATGGCAGACTGGTTCATAGGAAGAGATGGCAGACCAGCTTAATGGGAGGACTGGATGGCAGACTGGTTCATAGGAAGAGAGGACAGACCAGCTTAATGGGAGGACTGGATGGCAGACTGGTTCATAGGAAGAGAGGACAGACCAGCTTAATGGGAGGACTGGATGGCAGACTGGTTCATAGGAAGAGATGGCAGACCAGCTTAATGGGAGGACTGGATGGCAGACTGGTTCATAGGAAGAGATGGCAGACCAGCTTAATGGGAGGACTGGATGGCAGACTGGTTCATAGGAAGAGAGGACAGACCAGCTTAATGGGAGGACTGGATGGCAGACTGGTTCATAGGAAGAGATGGCAGACCAGCTTAATGGGAGGACTGGATGGCAGACTGGTTCATAGGAAGAGATGGCAGACCAGCTTAATGGAGGACTGGATGGCAGACTGGTTCATAGGAAGAGAGGGCAGACCAGCTTAATGGGAGGACTGGATGGCAGACTGGTCCATCCGGTCTGTGATCCGGTCTGATCCGGTCTGATCTGTGTGCTCTGTTGCAGGGATCTTCTGCACCATCTCTCTGTGCACCTTCGCCGCCAGCGTGACCTACGACCTCTCCCGGAAGCCGCCCTTCATCTACGGTCTCCCTGACGACGTCGACCACGGCTACGGTTGGTCCATCTACTGCGCCTGGGCGAGCCTCGCTCTGACTGTGGCGTCCGGCGCCATCGCCACCGCCTTCCCCTTCCTGGGCGCCGCCGGGGCGCTGAAGTCCAAGACCGCCCGCCAGTCCTCCGTCTGAGGGGGCGGGGCCTAGACGATTGGAGGCGGAGCTTGGTCGTTTGGAGGCGGAGCTTAGACGGTTGGAGGCGGAGCGTCTTCAGATGGTCTTGGTCCGGGTGTCTCTCAGACACACACACACACACAGTCAGTACGTTTACAAACACAGTGTTGCTATGGTTACGGCTGGATGAGGCCATTTCGCCATTTCATTGGACGATAACAGTCATTGGCGCCCTCTGTTTGAACCGTTGGGCTCGTCGGCATCGAACCTGGTCCTGGTCGACTCGTCTCCGGCCAAACAGCCAATGAACAAGCTCCTAGCGGCTAACTGCTAGCGGCTAACTGCTAGCAGCTAACTGCTAGCAGCTAACTGCTAGCATGCGAGGCAGTTTCTTCTTCTTTCTGTTTTATAAATACTTGTTGTTGGACTTCCTGTTTGTGGTGCTGGGCAGGAGGCGAGTGCATCGAACCGGACTCACAGCGTCTTGTAAACGTACTGACTGAGACCCGCTGGTCCAAACCTGCAGATCCAGATCCGTAGACCCTTAGAACATCAGTCCTGGTCCTGGTCCTGGTCCTGGTCTGTAGTCCTGGTCCTGGTCCTGGTCTCTGGTCCTGGTCCTGGTCCTGGACCTGGACCGGGACCAGAGTGGCAGCAGGTTTGGACCCAGTTCACATGTAAATAAAACTGGTTTTGGTTCCGTGTTTTGTCCAAATGAGGCGTTCTGGACCAGAACCAGTGGTCCAGCTGAGTCCTGGTCCACTGTCAGTCTTCAGTTGTCTTCAGTTCAGTCTCACTTCAGCAGGCTGATACCCCCTGATACCCCCTGATACCCTGTGATACCCCCTGATACCCTGTGATACTCTTTATACCCTCTGATACCCCACACTGTAATTTAACCCTTCCTCCATGATATCCGTGATGCCTTCTGAAATCCTGATACCCCCCCATGCCCCTCCTCTACCGGCTGATACCCCATCATGCCCCTCCCTCAGCCTCTAATACCCCGATACTTAAAGGGATACACCAACATTTATTGTTTCATGTCTTGCCTCACTCCCGAGTCCATGACCAGCAGATAGACACCATCCTTTCCACTGTGCGTGCAGTAACAAGGGAGATAGAGCCGTATCGCCGTAATTAGCTTAGCTCAAACGCTGGAAGTGTATAGGTAGTGTTAGCCTGCCTCCACCTAAAGTCTCTAATTAGCTTAGCTCAAACACTGGAAGTGTATAGGTAGTGTTAGCCTGCCTCCACCTAAAGTCGCTAATTAGCTTAGCTCAAACACTGGAAGTGTAGTGTTAGCCTGCCTCCACCTAAAGTCTCTAATTAGCTTAGCTCAAACACTGGAAGTGTATGGGTAGCGTTAGCCTGCCTCCCACCTAAAGTCGCTAATTAGCTTAGCTCAAACGCTGGAAGTGTATAAGTAGTGTTAGCCTGCCTCCACCTAAAGTCGCTAATTAGCTTAGTAAATATATCACTTTATCCACATTTCAAACATGTTTAGGTGAGAAAGTAGCCGTTTAGATCAGCAGTGTGTCGTTAATTTGTCTAAATACCAGCTGTTTACAATTTTGTTGGGACGAATTCGGCGCTACTCAAGCTAGCCTAGACCAACGCACTTCCGGTTACTTTCACAAAATAAAACACCCGTTGCCCTTTACATACAGAAAACCATGACGATAGAATTTGTGCTTTTACTTTGAAATAGGAAGCTAAGCTACCCTCGATGTAGTAGACTTTAGGTAGGATGCAGGCTAACACAACCTATACACTTCCAGCGTTTGAGCTAAGCTAATTAGCGACTTTAGGTGGAGGCAGGCTAACACTACCTATACACTTCCAGTGTTTGAGCTAAGCTAATTATGGCGATACGGCTCTATCTCCCTTGTTACTGCACGCACAGTTGAAAGGATGGTGTCTACCTGCTGGTCATGGACTCGGGAGTGAGGCAAGACACGTAAAAAAAAAAGTTGGCGTATCCCTTTAATTAAAACAGGTTCTGGTCCTGTACTGGGGTAAAATCTGGTTTCAGTTCCTCTTTGCTGCGACGTCATTTTAATCGTTTCTGTGACGAACAGAAACTTCAGGTGAAATGTCAATAATCATCATCGATACTCAACTGATTCACCGATCAATAATAATATTAATGATAATAATAGTGTGTGTTGACTGAGTAGTTGTGTCAGACAAGGATATACCCCATGATACCCCATAATACCCCCCCCCCCCACCCCGACCTCAGGTACATCATGAACCCTCTGCTGGACGTTTTCTGTCGGCTTCTCATCTTCAGCTGTAAATAATCAATAAACATTATAATGGTGACGATGATTGTTTCATTGTTTTATTTGGTTTATTCCATTAGGGGTCGACATATTGTTTCATTGTTTTATTTGGTTTATTCCATTAGGGGTCGACATATTGTTTCATTGTTTTATTTGGTTTATTCCATTAGGGGTCGACATATTGTTTCATTGTTTTATTTGGTTTATTCCGTTAGCGGTCGACATATTGTTTCATTGTTTTATTTGGTTTATTCCGTTAGCGGTCGACATATAGCTAATGTAGCCTACATTACATCACAACAGCGAAGTACAATCATGAGATATAACAATGCTTCAAAGTCTTACCAATTCATACTTTATGAATTGAATTGAACTGAATTAACTTTATTAATCCCCCAAGGAGGGAAATGTATTTGTCCCAGCACCACACAACAATAAAAGGCAAATGCACAATTTAAAAATAGACCGATAAATACTCTAGACACACACACAACAACCATTCATTAAAAATATGGTCAGCTAGAATGCACAGGTCTGGAGGCTACATATGTGTTATAAACTCATTCTATTTGATCATTTCCTATATCTTTATATTTAATATCCATTATCTATCTATCTATCTATCTATCTATCTATCTATCTATCTATCTATCTATCTATCTATCTATCTATCTATCTATCTATCCATCTATCCATCCATCCATCCATCCATCCATCCATCCATCCATCTATTATGGTCTGTATTTCCTGTTATTTGACCCTACCTCTCTGGATGGAGGTGCTCTCATCATGTAAACAGCGTCAGTTCCTCCGGCGGCCGCTGGGGGCGCTGCTGACGTCGCTCTGACGTCGCTGACGTCGCTCTGCCACGCACCGTCTCGTGTGACCCCGCCCACCGGGAAGCCCCGCCCACCTACGTCAGCGCTGCCCACCACTGCGCATGCCCCGTGGCTCCACAGTCTACGGTACTAGAAAGCTTTGAAGACGTCCAGTCTTATGGAAAAGATCATGGTCCATATTGCTAGATAAAATCTCTACTGTTTTTGTTTTGTTTTGTTTTGTTTTTCAATTTTTTGCATATATTTATTTTCTGGCTCTTTATTGTTCATAATCATCCTTCTGGATATGCATCTGGATGCATTGTATTTTTCATTTTTATTCATTTTATTTATTTATTTATTATTTCATTTTCTTATTTTTGTCAAGCTCTGCTATATGTATTATGCACTCTCTGTACTTTAGTGTTGTTTCATGTTTGTATAATGTCATGTTTGTATGTTTCACATTTGATAATAAAGTTTGTAAAAAAACAAAAAAAAAAAACAGTCTACGGTACTGCGCATGCTCAGTGGCTCCACAGTGAAGTCTACGGTACTGCGCATGCTCAGTGGCTCCACAGTCTACGGTACCGCACAGCGGACTCAACATCAGCCGAACCCCGCTCCCCGCTCCCCTTGGCCGGCTCAGCTCTGTCCGCAGGCCGGGCTCGGAGCTCCTGATCCGGGCGCAGTCCGGAGCAAAGAGCCGCTGTTCAGGAGGCTCCGCAGGGCGGGGAGAGAGACAAGCAACAAGCCGCCAGAGAGGCTCCACAGGACGGGAAGAGAGTGAAGCAACAAGCCGCCAGAGAGGCTCCACAGGACGGGGAGGAGAGAAGCAACAAGCCGCCAGAGAGGCTCCACAGGACGGGGAGGAGAGGCTCCAAGCCGCCAGAGAGGCTCCACAGGACGGGGAGAGAGTGAAGCAACAAGCCGCCAGAGAGGCTTCAAGCTGCCGCAGAGGAGAGAAGCAACAAGCCGCTAGAGAGGCTCCGCAGAGCGGGGAGAGAGTGAAGCAACAAGCCGCCGCAGAGGAGAGGCTCTGTGGCCCGCGGAGCAGCACCGACAGGCCGGGCAGCAGCACCGACAGGCCGGGCAGCAGCTCCCCGTGTGTCCGCTCCCAGCGCCGGTCACAGCGGACAGCAGCTCCGGTCCAAGCTAACCGCTGCTAGCAGGCTAACAGGCTAACCATAGACTGTATATGAGGCTAACCACTGCTAGCAGGCTAACAGGCTAACCATAGACTGTATATGAGGCTACAGGCTAACCATAGACTGTATATGAGGCTAACCACTGCTAGCAGGCTAACAGGCTAACCATAGACTGTATATGAGGCTAACCACTGCTAGCAGGCTAACAGGCTAACCATAGACTGTATATGAGGCTAACAGGCTAACCATAGACTATTATATGAGGCTACAGGCTAACCATAGACTGTATATGAGGCTAACCACTGCTAGCAGGCTAACAGGCTAACCATAGACTGTATATGAGGCTAACAGGCTAACCATAGACTGTATATGAGGCTAACCACTGCTAGCAGGCTAACAGGCTAACCATAGACTGTATATGAGGCTAACAGGCTACAGGCTAACCATAGACTGTATATGAGGCTAACAGGCTACAGGCTAACCATAGACTGTCTATGAGGCTAACAGGCTACAGGCTAACCATAGACTGTATATGAGGCTAACAGGCTACAAGCTAACCATAGACTGTATATGAGGCTACAGGCTAACCATAGACTGTATATGAGGCTACAGGCTAATCATAGACTGTATATGAGGCTAACCGCTGCTAGCAGGCTAACAGGCTAACCATAGACTGTATGAGG
This sequence comes from Trachurus trachurus, assembly GCF_905171665.1. Lineage (NCBI taxonomy): Eukaryota > Metazoa > Chordata > Actinopteri > Carangiformes > Carangidae > Trachurus > Trachurus trachurus. Next base: position 40,599,853 of record NC_139891.1, read on the forward strand.
CTAGCAGGCTAACCATAGACTGTATATGACAGAGACGCTCTAATATTGAGAACATAGAGCCTAGAAGGACTTTGGTATATGGGGCTAACAGGCTAACCATAGACTGTATATGAGGCTAACCGCTGCTAACAGGCTAACCATAGACTGTATATGAGGCTAACAGGCTAACCATAGACTGTATATGAGGGTAATAGGCTATAGGCTAACCATAGACTGTGTGAGGCTACAGGCTAACCATAGACTGTATATGAGGCTAATAGGCTAACCATAGACTGTATATGAGGCTAGAAGGCTAACAGGCTAACCATAGACTTTATACAAGGCTAACAGGCTACATGCTAACCATAGACTGTATATGAGGCTAACAGGCTAGCAGGCTAACAGGCTACAGCCAGCTCAGCACCTCCGCTCCCCGTTCTGCTCCAGTCCCGGTTCGATCCCCGGCCACCATGCCGCCGTGGGCCCGGTGAACCAAGCCCCCCCCCGGACAGACACCGAGCTGCTAGCGGCGGAGCTAACGGCTAGCTGCGGAGCTAACGGAGCAAACGGAGCTAACAGCTAGCGGCGGAACATCTGACCGCAGCTGGCCGACGATGGTCGCGGTGACAGCGGCCGCTCTCCGCCTCTCCCTCCCCGGCCGCTCCACGTCCATGTGAACTGGTCCATCAGGCGGTTGGTCCTGGTCCCGGTCCTGGTCCTGGTCTCTAGTCCTGGTCCTGGTCCTGGTCCTGGTCTCTAGTCCTGGTCCTGGTCCTGGTCTCTAGTCCTGGTCCTGGTCCAGACCCCTAGCAGCAGCAGCAGCGATGCAGGCGATGCAGCTGCAGTACGACTTCTTCAACGAGGAGAACTCACCGAAATGGAGAGGCCTGCTGGTTCCCTCACTGGAGAAGGTACACAACCACACACACACACACACACACACACACACACACACACACACACACACACACACACACACAACTTGATGTGTGTGTGTCACTCGGATCAATAACTGATATTGGGGATCGGAGGTCAACGAGGTCGAGGTTCACCTGTTGCCAGGCAATTTTATTTGTATAGCCCGTTTTTACAAACAGTTTGGTGGTTCATGGGAAGGGAGGGCAGACCAGCTTAATGGGAGGACTGGATGGCAGACTGGTTCATGGGAAGGGAGGGCAGACCAGCTTAATGGGAGGACTGGATGGCAGACTGGTCCATTGGAAGAGAGGACAGACCAGCTTAATGGGAGGACTGGATGGCAGACTGGTTCATAGAAAGAGAGGGCAGACCAGCTTAATGGGAGGACTGGATGGCAGACTGGTTCATAGAAAGAGAGGGCAGACCAGCTTAATGGGAGGACTGGATGGCAGACTGGTTCATAGGAAGAGAGGACAGACCAGCTTAATGGGAGGACTGGATGGCAGACTGGTTCATAGGAAGAGAGGGCAGACCAGCTTAATGGGAGGACTGGATGGCAGACTGGTTCATAGAAAGAGAGGGCAGACCAGCTTAATGGGAGGACTGGATGGCAGACTGGTTCATAGGAAGAGAGGACAGACCAGCTTAATGGGAGGACTGGAGGGCAGACTGGTTCATAGGAAGAGAGGACAGACCAGCTTAATGGGAGGACTGGATGGCAGACTGGTTCATAGGAAGAGAGGACAGACCAGCTTAATGGGAGGACTGGATGGCAGACTGGTTCATGGGAAGAGAGGACAGACCAGCTTAATGGGAGGACTGGATGGCAGACTGGTTCATAGGAAGAGAGGGCAGACCAGCTTAATGGGAGGACTGGATGGCAGACTGGTTCATGGAGGACAGACCAGCTTAATGGGAGGACTGGATGGCAGACTGGTTCATAGGAAGAGAGGACAGACCAGCTTAATGGGAGGACTGGATGGCAGACTGGTTCATAGGAAGAGAGGACAGACCAGCTTAATGGGAGGACTGGATGGCAGACTGGTTCATGGGAAGAGAGGGCAGACCAGCTTAATGGGAGGACTGGATGGCAGACTGGTTCATAGGAAGAGAGGACAGACCAGCTTAATGGGAGGACTGGATGGCAGACTGGTTCATAGGAAGAGAGGGCAGACCAGCTTAATGGGAGGACTGGATGGCAGACTGGTTCATAGGAAGAGAGGGCAGACCAGCTTAATGGGAGGACTGGATGGCAGACTGGTTCATAGGAAGAGAGGACAGACCAGCTTAATGGGAGGACTGGATGGCAGACTGGTGCACCCTAACCTGGTGTCTCTATGTCTCTAACAGGTGTTGAACCAGGTGCACCCTAACCTGGTGTCCCAGCAGGAGGCGCTGCAGTACATCGAGGAGCTGATTCTGCTGCTGCTCAGCATGTTGTGTCAGGCTCAGCCGCGCACCGTGCAGGACGTGGAGGTGAAGCACACACACACACAGACACGCACGCACGCACGCAGATCAATAACCAGATAATATAGACACAAAGCGTATCCATAGAAACATTTACATCGATCGATATCGATATTTATCGACCTATATTTAAAGGGATAGTTGCCCATCGCCATAACCCCTATAGTCATAGCAGTAGGTTCGTTACCTTTAATTGTCGGTGCAAGCTATTTTTAGAACGGCGGAGCAGAGCCGTGAGCTGCTCAGAGCTACGCTACGGAGGCTCATTATGGGATTTCTTGGTTTCCCTCATCAAACTCATCACATACACAATCCAACAACTCCACAACGCTCTGGTGGACAAGTTGTGAGCTGCACATTCACCACGCTATGAGATAATAACACAACGTTACCACACAGAGTTGTTTTAGAGGGAAATTCATGTAAAACCGCTGATGCGCGTTGCCTTCAGGGACAGTTTTTCATCATCAGTCTCTGTATTTCCCTCTAAAACAACTCTGTACGGCCCAGGCCTCGCGGACGGTGTTCAGGGTTTACTGGAGGACTCTGTATCTGCTGTATAGAACTAAACTACGTAGAGCGGAGGGAAGTCCAGACTGTAGCTGATGACATCACTGTGAGGCTGCCGTGTGATTGGTCCGATCTGTCTCTTGTTTCCAGCTGCAGGAGGCTGCAGTGACACAACCAGGTGCTGTCGGCTAAAACGCCACAACGCTGGCGTTTTACCACACTGACCCCCCCCCCCCCCCCCCCCCCCGACCTCTAACCCCCCAGCCCTTGACCCTCTGACCTTTGACCTTTGACCCCTCACTGCTCCTCAGCCTCAGGTGGTGTGTCCTCGTCTGGTGACGTGTTGAGTCGGTTCATCGCCGACCGCCACAGCATGCGCCTAGTGATGTCACCGTTATAGATGTTATGCATCAATACATTTCACAACACTATGAATGTGTAATATCAAATACAGAATATAATTACTAGGGGTGTGACCAGATCTCCTGCCACGACTTAAAAACATCCTAGAGGAAATACTGCACATAATATTGTTTGCACTTGAAAAAAATAAAGTTTTTTTTTAGTTTCAATTTGTGGAAGAAGAAGTTTATTAAAAGCTCATGCTTACGTCATGCATGTAAAGAGTTATAATAAAACATTTCAAAATGCATGTGCAACTCGGTTAAATAAAAGTCTGTTGGTCCAGTCAGAGATTTTGTCATTGTAGTCTTGTCTCGTCTCGATCTCGTGAACCCGATATCGTGTCTCGTCTCGTGAGATGAGTGTATCGTCACACCCCTAATAATTACATTACTAATCTCTTAAAGGGATAGTATCATTTTTTTAAAGTGGGGTTGTATGATCTACAAATAGCCCCTAAGTACTTTAATTGCAGTAGAAGACTCTCTGCACTCCTCCCGTTAGCAACGCCAGCCCATAATAGCCCTGCCCAGAGATTTACAACATACAACATAAAATTATATTATAGCGAACAATGGAACTGTGTATTTTTTTTCAGGTTAAACCTCTTTTAGGCCGTGAAAATAGGCCGTTTCTTTGGGTCTGTTCACAACACTGTATGTTGTAAATCTCTGGACAGGGCTATTATGGGCTGGCGTTGCTAACGGGAGGAGTGCAGAGAGTCTTCTACTGCAATTAAAGTACTTAGGGGCTATTTGGAGATCATACAACCACACTTTAAAAAAATGATACTATCCCTTTAATATAGGACCAGTTATTAATCCCCCCGGGGGAAAAGTTTGAAATTAAATTCCTGTCCTTTAAGTGTTACGTAAATGGACCAGTATCTGTGCCTTCTCCTTTACTTCTGTGCACATCTGCAGATGTAGTTGCAACATAATCTTTTTTTGGAAAGTGACGGTATTTAGGAATCTTAACGATCAATTACTTGTGGCATTTAATACCGCGATTAATTGTGAAAACAGGTGTAACGGTGACGTCCCTAGAAGCGGCTGTGTCCCGTTTCTACTGTAGATCTCCTGTGTGATGTCAGAGCACAGGCTGCAGCTGATTGGCTGCAGCGAGAGCACGTGGATGTGATGGTCACAGGTGGTGAACGGTGTGATTGCAGCCGTCCAATCAGAGCAGAGGACAGGTGTGACTCTCCTTCTCCCCTCAGGAACGAGTCCAGAAGAGTTTTCCTCATCCCATCGACAAGTGGGCGATCGCCGACGCTCAGGCCGCCATCGAGAAGAGGAAGAGGAGAAACCCGCTGGCGCTGCCGGTGGACAAGATACACCCGCTGCTGAAGGTAGGCCCCGCCTCCTCTGTAAGCTCCGCCCCCTTAGGCCCCACCCCCTCCGCTGGCCACGCCCCTTAGGCCCCGCCCCCTTAGGCCCCACCCCCTCCGCTGGCCCCGCCCCTTAGGCCCCGCCCCCTTAGGCCCCACCTCCTCCCGGCAAGTAGTGACCGGTGTAGCTACTTAATAAATGAAGTAGTGACCGGTGTCTGCTGATCTGCTTTCCAATGATTTTTTTTTTTCTTTTTTGTGTTCCGAAAACCCTGAAGTTGGACGAGAGTGGCACTTCTCCTCAATATTAGAAATTCTCTGGTAGTTTTTTTTTTTTTTTTCATAACTTTATTGAAAATTGTGCAAAACAATACAATTCAACACGACAACAAATATTGTCGCCAGGGGGTTACATGCATAAAGGCATTTTTTACAGATTGCATTATAAAAATATGTTGTAGAGAGCACATAGGTTCAAGGTCTTGATAGCTTTTGTGTTATTAGATTTTTCAATGGTTTTAATATACTGCTTGACTTCGTGTGTTTCCCATGATGCCTTGCTGACTGATTTCCCATGATGCCGTGTGTTTCCCATGATGCCGTGTGTTTCCCATGATGCCTTGCTGTGCTGACTGCGTCTCCCATGATGCCTTGCTGACTGTGTTTCCCATGATGCCGTGTGTTTCCCATGATGCCTTGCAGGAGGTGCTGGGCTACAAGGTGGACCACCAGGTGTCTGTCTACATGGTGGCGGTGCTGGAGTACATCTCTGCTGACATCCTGAAGCTGGCTGGGAACTACGTCAGGAACATCCGTCACTACGAGATCTCCCAGCAGGACATCACCGTGGCCATGTGTGCAGACAAGGTACTACACAACTACACTACACAACTACTACACAACTTCACTACTACACTACACAACCACTACACTACACTACAGAACAACACTACAACACTACAACACAGCTACGTCAGGAACATCCGTCACTACGAGATCTCCCAGCAGGACATCACCGTGGCCATGTGTGCTGACAAGGTACTACACAACTACTACTACACAACTACTACACAACTACACTACACAACAAGCCGGTGCATATTCTCATTTGTCCAGGTCATACTATTTCAAAGGAGGTTAAATGTAAAGCAACTGGACTTAGTTATTTGTCTAGAAGACGTTTCACCTTCATCAGTTCATGTAGCATCTGACCAGGCTGGGACTGGTCCAACTATCTGGTGTGGAGACTAGAGATCTTTCGCCATGACACCCAAAGAGCGCCTAGTCTACCTATAGTGGATTTGATTACAGCTACAGAATCTGCTATAAGGAAAAACAACTTAACCAGCTAAGGTTAAAAGTGTCAGCGGCGGTGGCCGAGGCTAAGGTCCCCCCCTCTAACCTCACCTTTGAGGAGAGGAAAGCAGTGACGGCTTTGAGCAAAGACCAAAACATCACAGTCCTCCCAGCAGACAAGGGTAGATGCTCAGTTGTGCTCAATACAACTGACTACCAGGCTAAGATATCTGCACTACTCAGCAACTCTAACACTTATGAAACTCTGAAACGAGACCCGACCAGTGGCGATAAAAAGAAGGTGATAGAATGTCTACAACAATTACAAAAAGAAGGGGTCATTGACAAAACACAATACTACCGGCTTTACCCCCAGGATTCAATCCCATCCCAAAATCCAAGAAGCCTCTTGGATGAGAGGTGAAAAGGTACACGACTACACAACACATCAACCACTACAACAACAAAAACACCCACAACACAACAACAGCAACACTACACAGAGTCGTATACTGCAAAAACTCTACATCTTTCCAAGAATATTTGTCTTATTTCTTGTCAAAATGTCTCATTTCTAGTCAAAACTAATCTCTTTCCACTTAAAATAAGACTCATCACCTAAAAATTAACTTGTTTTTAGATCATTTTCACTTGTTTCAAACTAATTTTCACTTGAAATAAGTAGAAAAATCTGCCAGTGAAAGCAAGTTTTTTGTGCTTGTAATAAGAAAGAAAAACTTGCTCCACTATCAGATTTTTCTACTTATTTCAAGTGAAAATCTGCTTGAAAGAAGTAAAAAGTGTCTAAAAACAAGCTGCTTTTTAATGTGATGAGTCTTACTTTGAGTAGAAAAAAGACAAATATTCTTGGTAAGATTTTGTAGATCTTTCCATTGTGTATCATGAGATCTGCCACATGGTGTCGTTGTGTGTGTGTGAATGAATGAATGAAAATGTGTTTATTTCAGTCAGGTCATTCAAAGTTAAAAGTCCAACAGAAAACATCAGTTCAACTAGAAAAGAGCCAAACTGAAAAGGAATAGGATGAAGCTATCACTTATCTTCACCTACTTACCCTTCTTACATGATCAACTTCATCAGATCACATCATTCAAAACATCAAACAGAAATCACATCCTTTTGCACAAAATCCCAAACATAATTCCATAATAGTGTCAGCTACGTCAACCACATCTCTCATATTTATCAAATACCTTATTCTGAAACAAACGTTTGAATTCATACATTGACTGGCACATCTTCAAATCGTCATCAAGTGCATTCCATATATTTACAGCCCTTACAGAAATACATTGATCTTTTATTTTTGGGGGGGGAAAATTCATTTTATTGAACATTTTCAAAATTATAACAGTCAGATACAGTATGTAGCAAATCCAGAGTATATTCCACAACAATGATCTCAAAGGTCCTTGTTAGGTCTTAACATTTCAGCCAGTTGCACTCTGAGTTCCCAGCTACTTTAACACTTTGTCAAACTTTGCTGTAAAAAGGTCATTCTGACTGGTTAATTTGAAATCTTAGTCTTTCCAGAGAAATATAGTTTGATATCAAAGACATTCATCATTCATCTCTAACCCATTTGGTCATAACAGCCTTTCAGCCCAACAGAAGCAAAAAGTGTACAGTGTTCTTATGTGATCTTATTGATTCAGGGATAAATCCCAATAAACACAATATTGGTAATAGGCTGTAGTTGCTGTTTAATTATCACACTAACCTCAGAACATACAGTTTGCCAAAACCGTTGAATCTTTTCACATTCCCAGAGGCAGTGGAATCTTGTCCCTAAGATAGTCTTACATTTGGGCAATTTGGAGAGGCCCCTGCTGTATATTTACTATACATATATGGAGATATATAAACATTTTGTAAGATATTATATTGCATTTCTCTGAATCTGTTACATATGGATATTTTCGAAGGTAAAAGTAAGATTTCTTCTCATACATTGATCTTTTATTTTAGTCCTGGACTTTGTTTTTTCAATCATACGTTTCCCTCGGAGCTCATATCTACATTCCCTTTTTTTTTTAAACATGTTCACAATTTTACAAGGTAACAAGTTGTTATACACTTTGTACATTATCAATGCTGTTTTATAGTCCACTAAGTCCATACATTGTCTGTGTGTGACCTGTGTGTAGGTGCTGATGGACATGTTCCACCAGGACGAGGAGGACATCAGCGGTTTCCCTCTGATGGACGAGGAGCCGTCGACCAATGAGGAGCAGAGTTACTACGAGCTGGTTCGTAGCTTCATGGCCGACGGCCGTCAGTACCTGAGGCAGCTCAACCTGCTGATCAAGGTGTTCAGAGAGCCCTTCACCTCCAGCCCCATGCTCTTCTCTCACCACGTAGGTACCCTTTACCTTCAGCCCCATGCTCTACTCACACCACGTAGGTACCGTTCACCTTCAGCCCCATGCTCTACTCACACCACGTAGGTACCGTTCACCTTCAGCCCCATGCTCTACTCACACCACGTAGGTACCCTTTACCTTCAGCCCCATGCTCTACTCACACCACGTAGGTACCCTTTACCTCCAGCCCCATGCTCTACTCACACCACGTAGGTACCCTTCACCTCCAGCCCCATGCTCTACTCACACCACGTAGGTACCGTTCACCTTCAGCCCCATGCTCTACTCTCACCACGTAGGTACCGTTCACCTTCAGCCCCATGCTCTACTCACACCACGTAGGTACCGTTCACCTTCAGCCCAATGCTCTACTCACACCACGTAGGTACCGTTCACCTCCAGCCCCATGCTCTACTCACACCACGTAGGTACCGTTCACCTTCAGCCCCATGCTCTACTCACACCACGTAGGTACCGTTCACCTTCAGCCCCATGCTCTACTCACACCACGTAGGTACCCTTCACCTTCAGCCCCATGCTCTACTCACACCACGTAGGTACCCTTTACCTCCAGCCCCATGCTCTACTCACACCACGTAGGTACCCTTTACCTTCAGCCCCATGCTCTTCTCTCACCACGTAGGTACCCTTTACCTTCAGCCCCATGCTCTTCTCTCACCACGTAGGTACCCTTCACCTTCAGCCCCATGCTCTACTCACACCACGTAGGTACCCTTTACCTCCAGCCCCATGCTCTACTCACACCACGTAGGTACCCTTCACCTCCAGCCCCATGCTCTACTCACACCACGTAGGTACCCTTTACCTTCAGCCCTATGATCTACTCACACCACGTAGGTACCCTTTACCTTCAGCCCTATGCTCTACTCACACCACGTAGATACCCTTTACCTCCAGCCCCATGCTCTACTCACACCACGTAGGTACCGTTCACCTTCAGCCCCATGCTCTTCTCTCACCACGTAGGTACCCTTTACCTTCAGCCCCATGCTCTACTCACACCACGTAGGTACCCTTTACCTCCAGCCCCATGCTCTTCTCTCACCACGTAGGTACCCTTTACCTTCAGCCCCATGCTCTACTCACACCACGTAGGTACCGTTCACCTTCAGCCCCATGCTCTTCTCACACCACGTAGGTACCGTTCACCTTCAGCCCCATGCTCTTCTCACACCACGTAGGTACCGTTCACCTTCAGCCCCATGCTCTTCTCTCACCACGTAGGTACCCTTTACCTTCAGCCCCATGCTCTACTCACACCACGTAGGTACCCTTTACCTTCAGCCCCATGCTCTACTCACACCACGTAGGTACCCTTTACCTTCAGCTCTATGATCTACTCACACCACGTAGGTACCCTTTACCTTCAGCCCCATGCTCTACTCACACCACGTAGGTACCCTTTACCTTCAGCCCCATGCTCTTCTCTCACCACGTAGGTACCCTTCACCTTCAGCCCCATGCTCTACTCACACCACGTAGATACCCTTTACCTTCAGCCCCATGCTCTACTCACACCACGTAGGTACCGTTCACCTTCAGCCCCATGCTCTACTCTCACCACGTAGGTACCCTTCACCTTCAGCCCCATGCTCTTCTCTCACCACGTAGGTACCGTTCACCTTCAGCCCCATGCTCTACTCACACCACGTAGGTACCGTTCACCTCCAGCCCCATGCTCTACTCACACCACGTAGGTACCCTTCACCTCCAGCCCCATGCTCTTCTCACACCACGTAGGTACCACACTGTCCACCAGCTCAACGCCCTGTTTGATTGATTGAAAACTTTATTGAACAAGACATTAGACAAGTCAAAGATATTCAATATATGGAAAGATACTCCATGAGAGGCTGCTCCAATGATAGAAAAAGTTCCACTTCCTGTCTCTCTAAATGGGTAGGTACCACGCTGTCACCAGCTCAATGCTCTGCTCCCATCCACTGTCTCTTATATGAATGAATGAATGAATGAATGAATGTTTTATTTCGATCACAGCATCAAAATTTCAACAAAACAAATTCAAGGTAGTAACAAATACTATATAGCTGGTGGAAAAGGGTTGCGGCTGAAACAAAGCTCATAGCTGCCGCACCCTCGTTTCTCATTTCATTATAAAAACCATAAGCAGTCTAATGCATACACACACACACACATATACACACATACACACATATACCTACACAGTACGTCCCCCACCGATCATCCTATATCCACAAACCTTCACAACTCAAAAACAAAACAGGTGTAAATTTCCTAGGTTACATTACACAACCCATAATAATCCTCAACTACAAACACATGCTAAAAAACAGTCAGAAACAAACAAAAAAACTTCATGTTTGTTGCTAAATTAAGTTAATTATTTCCCTTTGTTGCTCTCAACATTTTCAATTATATACTTTTCAAGAATGTTATTTTTAAACATTGTTTTTAAATGGGCAACATTTTTACTATCTTAAATATCTTATGGTAAGCTATTCCAAAGTTTCACTCCACGGACAGATATAAATGGAAGGAAAGCCTGAGATATATCAACACTCAACGCTCCCTAAATGCTAGACACTGTCTGATCCAGTTTAACATTCTGCATAGGCTGCATTACTCAAGAATTAATCAAAATTACATAGAATATTCCCAGAAATATCACCCATCTGTGAAAAATGTAACCAAGCGGAGGCAAATCTACTTCACAGCTACACACTCTGTCCCAAACTAGAACATTTCTGGACAGCAGTGTTTTCATTTTTCTTTTATCCTATGGTCTCCTCTGTGTTGTACTTTTTTTTCTAATTTTTCTCCCATCTATTGTTTTTTTCATTTATTTACTTATTCATAGGACACCTTTGTCACTTGTATTACAAAATATTGAAGCACTGCATAAACCAAAGATGGATGTATTATATTTGATATACTGAGCGGTCTGCTTGGTCCCCCGTCAGGACGTGGACAGCATCTTCAGCCGGATCGTGGACATCCACGAGGTGACGGTGAAGCTGCTCGGCCTCATCGAGGACACGGTGGAGATGACGGACGAAGGAAGTCCTCATCCTCTGGTGGGAAGCTGCTTCGAGGACCTGGCTGAGGTTCGTTCACCTCAACACTCAAACAGGAAATGTAAAAGTGCTACGAAATGTTGACGTATGGCGAAAAGCCCAAAATGGCGTACACCCAAAATATTTACACCCTTTTCAGATCTATCAAACTGTGCGTAATCACAACTCTAAACCACAACTTCCATTGATAAATCACACCGGACCCAAGAAAAGTGCAGATGTGAACACGCCTCATATCCCGCCCTCTACACGCCCAAACACAAAAAAGCGAGATACACGGAAATATGAGACAATAAATTATCCTGCATTGAACGACAATAAAAATAAAGAACTCTCAAATCTGAATGAATCTCGTATTTAATCTGCCCCTTTATCCCAGAAAACCCTTTTTTTATGATGATGCCACAAACAATGTAAAGCAGAGTTTCCACTACCAGTTACCATGACTTTGACCCCCTCAAAGTCATGGTGGTCTCGGTCTCGGTCTCTGCTCGTCAGCTCCAAACTCACTCGTTCACCTCGTTACCTCAGGTGACAGAATAACAAGTCAGTCATGTCAGTAGATCCGTGTGGCTGCTGCCAGTCTGTTTTTAAACTTAACGGCTTTGATTCCTGTCGGACGTCACACTAGTGTGTAAAAGCAAAGAAGCTAAAAATAATAAATTAATAAAATCCGAGTAGAACCGTGTCGAGCCGTGTTGCGCTAGTAGGAAAGGACCATAATAATCCACAATGATGATTATCTATCTGTCTGTCTGTCTGTCCATCTATCTATCTATTATGGTCTGTATTTCCTCTAACAGGAGTTGGCCTTTGACCCCTATGAGACGTACTCTCAGGACATCCTGCGCTCCGGTTTCCATCAACACTTCCTGAGTCAGGTGTCTAAACCTGGAGCTGCCTTCCACCTGCAGGTAAGCCCCTCCCCCTCTCTAAGCCCCACCCCTCTGTAAGCCCCGCCCCCTCTGTAAGCCCCCCCCCCTGTAAGCCCCGCCTAGAGCTCTGTAAAAGAGAGTAAGGACAGCATTGGTCCAATGGCAGCGCCTCCTGGTGGAGGAATATGGGTTTTGCAAAAGAACTGACATCTCTGCATTGTTGGTGAATGAGCAGTGTGGTGTTTTCAATCATTTAAGGACATTTATAGATCACCCACGTTAATAGCATCATTGAGGATCCTTTACAGATAAACATTAACACATAGGAGAGTAAAAACAAAACAGTTGTCTACATGAATGTTTCAATCTACATTTTGTAATAAACTAATTATAAGTATAATCTGATATGACCAAGACACCTAAAAACAAAAACACGGCCGTTTTCATCAATTTACCAGCAAGTGGGCAACACACATACATTGGAGTGAATGGGTTTTCTGGGCGCTGTTGCAATACCCATATCCTGCCACTAGGGGCGCAAAACCCTTAAACCCTTAAACCCTCAAACCCTCAAACCCTTAAACCCTTAAACCCTTAAACCCTTAAACCCTTAAACCCTTACACCCTTAAACCCTAAAGCCTTACCACGGGAGTCAATGGTGGTGTTGTTACTCTCTTTTACAGTGCTCTAGCCCCACCCCCTCTCTAAGCCCCGCCCCCTCTGTAAGTGATGATGATGATGATGATGAAGCTGTGTCTCTGTCTGTGTGTGTCCAGTCCATCTGTGAAGGTTTTAAAGAGGCAGTTCAGTACGTTCTGCCCCGACTGCTGCTCACCCCCGTTTACCACTGTCTGCACCTGTTTGAGATGCTCAAGGTGAGAACTACACCTGTACTCCACCTGTACTCCACCTGTACTACACCTGTACTACACCTGTACTACACCTGTACTACACCTGTACACACTAGGGCCCGACCGATTTATCGGCGAGCAGATTAAATTGGCCGATTATAGCCTGTTTGAGAATAATCGGTAATCGGCCAAAACTCGCCGATTGTCACCGATATTTTCAGAAATAAAATGCAGGAAATAAGACTTGGTTTTACTTTGAAAAGATCCCCGACATGAGGCTGTTTATCCTGTAGAGGGCGCCGTGTATCCAACTGCATCCACTATCCACTAACCACCAGCACAGCAGAGTGACTGACACACTCTGCATAGTCACTCACTCTCACACATCACACAGCTTATCAACAACTTAACTTAACTGTCTCAAAACCAGTGTTGCTGCTGCCTTTCTTTTTCTCTTTTTTTTTTTTTGCCCGCAGTTGCGTTGTGAATTAATTAATTAACGCTTGTGACTCCGGCCGTGTTGGGTCCGAGATTCAACAAGCCGGTCCTGGTCTTGGACCGGTCCAGTCCTGGTCTTGGTCCGGTCCAGTCCTGGTCTTGGTCCGGTCCAGTCCTGGTCTTGGTCCGGTCCTGGTCTTGGTCCGGTCCAGTCCTGGTCTTGGTCCAGTCCGGTCCTGGTCCAGTGCTGGTCCGGTCCTGGTCTTGGTCTTTCCTCCAGCAGCTTTAAGCTCCTTTGTCCCTCTGGAGTTAAATCTCCTCAAATTCCTCCAGTCATGTTCTGCAGATTATTACAGGCCTGGTGGAGGGAGGAGGAAGGGGGATGGGGGTCTGTGGACCAGTGTGGCGGTTTTACAGCTCACCTGTCCCACCTGCAGTCTGGTCCTGACCCACCTGTGTGTGTGTGTGTTTCCACAGCAACTGGAGGAGAAGAGTGAGGATGAGGAGGATAAAGAGTGTCTGAAGCAGGCGATCACAGCTCTGCTCAACCTGCAGAGCAGCATGGAGAGAATCTGCTCCAGAAGCCTGGCCAAGAGGAGGCTCAGGTAGGTACAACACACACACTACACACACACCACACACACACACACACACCACACACACATACACACCACACACACCTGACACACACCTGGAAACACACCTGGTGTGTTACCTACTAAATATGATTTATTCTACTGCCTAAGGGCCGTGTTACAGTACTTGCTGTAAACTACGCGTACGCGAGCGCATCATGGCTGCTACGCGTATCCTGCGTCCATTTGATGCGACCGAACGCACATATCGACGCGAGGTGACGCGACGCGTGCGCGAGTTGCAATATTGAGGTAACCGCTAGAGGCGCTGGTGAATGAACACGGTGACGAGGTCCAGACCAGAACAGACGGTCGCTGTTGGAGCGATGGTGGGAAAGACGGCAAGAAAAACACACTAACTTCTGCAAAAACCTTGGCTTCTGGCATTTTCTTGACAAGAAAGGTATCCTCATCAGTACAGGCACATCAGGTGCATTCAAGTATAAAACTGAGTACATGACATCCCAGAACATGGCCATTTGTAACACACTTCAAGGAAGTACTCAACAGAGAAGAATCAGAAAACCCAGTAACCGAGGACGAAGAATGTCCAAGAGCCTCACAAGAAGAACGAAACCGAGGCTGAACAAAACACTGGTGGTGCCGGTGTTGGTGTATGGATGTGAAACAGGAAAATTAACAAAGGAAACAACAAGGCAATCGATGTGTTTAAGAAGAATCCTCAAAATCCAATGGCAAGGCCACATTGGTACAGAAGAACTACTAGAAGACAGACTCATGTTTTCATTCATCAAGAATTAAAGTCAGAGGTTGGAAGACGATCACATACCGTCGTAGTTCCGACCATAAACGGAGATTCGGCGGCGTTATTCTCATGACTCGCCACAAAACCGAAAGTAAAGAAACGCTGGTCGGCTCGCCCAGCATTTCCACCACCACTAATAATAACAAAATAACCATAGAGACAAAACCATAGATTTATCTAAAATGGACCATTAACAAGTGGTAACGGAGATTCATCCACATTAATATCAGACTTTTTTATAACCAGATAGAAACTCCTCGTTGTCCCTTTAACTGGCCACGGTGATACGGTATACCGGGGTTTAACGGTATCAACATCTGGATACACCTGCATCACACACGGCTGAGAGAACAGAACCAGAACTTAACAAAAACCTTCAAGCAGAAAGTAAACAATAAAGAAACACAGAGCAGGAGAACAAAGAGCTGCTCACACACACACACACACACACACACACACACACACACACACACACACACACACACACACACACACACAGAGGTCCAGTGTGCAGCCCCTCCCATCCTGTACCAAAATAGACCGGGTGGGGGGTGGGGGTGGGGGGTCGTTAGGGTCGTAGGTTTAGGTCTGTGTGTGTGTGTGTGTGTGTGTGTGTGTGTGTGTGTGTGTGTGTGTGTGTGTAGGAAGCAGCGTCAGGACTGGGCGGAGCTACTGAGCTGCTCATTGTTCTGTTTGTTAGAGAGTTAGAGAGAGGAGAAGTGAGAAGCTGCTGCTGCTGCTGCTTCGTAGAGTTTCTCCTTCTTCACCTGAAGAGGAGGAAGAGGAGGAGGAAGAGGAAGAAGAGGAGGAGGAGGAGGAGGAAGAAGAGACAGATGGGTGGATGACACGCAGGTGGATATGAGGACGTAGGTCACTTCACTTTCTTTGTTGTTTGAGCTGTAACAGATGGCTGAGGCTTAAACAGGTGGAGGCAGAGTGGGGTAAGTGGAGCCTGGTAGATATAGATGGAGGTAGATGGGAGCAGATGGGAGCAGGTGGAGGTAGATGGAGGTAGTTGGAGGTAGATGGAAGCAGGTGGAGGTAGTTGGAAGCAGTTGGAGGTAGATGGAGGTAGATGGAAGCAGTTGGAGGTAGTTGGAAGCAGTTGGAGGTAGATGGAAGCAGTTGGAGGTAGATGGAAGCAGTTGGAGGTAGATGGAGGTAGATGGAAGCAGTTGGAGGTAGTTGGTGGTAGATGGGAGCAGGTGGAGGTAGTTGGAAGCAGTTGGAGGTAGATGGAAGCAGGTGGAGGTAGTTGGAAGCAGTTGGAGGTAGATGGAGGTAGATGGAAGCAGGTGGAGGTAGTTGGAAGCAGTTGGAGGTAGATGGAAGCAGGTGGAGGTAGTTGGAAGCAGTTGGAGGTAGATGGAGGTAGATGGAAGCAGGTGGAGGTAGTTGGAAGCAGTTGGAGGTAGATGGAGGTAGATGGAAGCAGTTGGAGGTAGATGGAAGCAGGTGGAGGTAGTTGGAAGCAGTTGGAGGTAGTTGGTGGTAGATGGGAGCAGGTGGAGGTAGTTGGAAGCAGTTGGAGGTAGATGGAAGCAGGTGGAGGTAGTTGGAAGCAGTTGGAGGTAGATGGAGGTAGATGGAAGCAGTTGGAGGTAGATGGAGGTAGATGGAAGCAGTTGGAGGTAGATGGAAGCAGGTGGAGGTAGATGGAGGTAGATGGAAGCAGTTGGAGGTAGATGGAAGCAGGTGGAGGTAGATGGGAGCAGGTGGAGGTAGATGGGAGCAGGTGGTGGTAGTTGGAAGCAGGTGGAGGTAGTTGGAAGCAGGTGGAGGTAGATGGAAGCAGGTGGAGGTAGATGGAGGTAGGTGGAGGTAGTTGGAAGCAGTTGGAAGCAGATGGAAGCAGTTGGAGGTAGATGGAAGCAGGTGGAGGTAGATGGAGGTAGGTGGAGGTAGTTGGAAGCAGTTGGAAGTAGGTGGAGGTAGTTGGAAGCAGTTGGAAGTAGTTGGAGGTAGATGGCAGCAGGTGGAGGTAGATGGAGGTAGGTGGAGGTAGTTGGAGGTAGATGGAAGCAGTTGGAAGTAGATGGAAGCAGGTGGAGGTAGATGGGAGCAGTTGGAAGCAGATGGAAGCAGTTGGAGGTAGATGGAAGCAGGTGGAGGTAGATGGGAGCAGTTGGAGGTAGTTGGAAGCAGTTGGAGGTAGATGGAAGCAGGTGGAGGTAGATGGAGGTAGGTGGAGGTAGTTGGAAGCAGTTGGAAGCAGATGGAAGCAGTTGGAGGTAGATGGAAGCAGGTGGAGGTAGATGGAAGCAGGTGGAGGTAGATGGAGGTAGGTGGAGGTAGTTGGAAGCAGTTGGAAGCAGATGGAAGCAGTTGGAGGTAGATGGAAGCAGTTGGAGGTAGATGGAGGTAGGTGGAGGTAGATGGAAGCAGTTGGAAGCAGATGGAAGCAGATGGAGGTAGATGGAGGTAGGTGGAGGTAGATGGAAGCAGTTGGAAGCAGATGGAAGCAGATGGAGGTAGATGGAGGTAGATGGAAGCAGGTGGAGGTAGATGGAAGTAGTTGGAAGTAGATGGAGGTAGGTGGAGGTAGTTGGAAGCAGTTGGAAGCAGATGGAGGTAGATGGAGGTAGTTGGAGGTAGATGGAAGCAGGTGGAGGTAGATGGAAGCAATTGGAGGTAGATGGAAGCAGTTGGAGGTAGTTGGGAGCAGTTGGAGGTAGATGGAGGCAGATGGAGGTAGATGGAGGCAGATGGAGGTAGATGGAGGCAGTTGGAGGTAGATGGAGGCAGATGGAGGTAGATGGAAGCAGTTGGAGGTAGATGGAGGTAGTTGGGGTAGATGGGAGCAGTTGGAGGTAGTTGGAAGCAGTTGGAGGTAGATGGGAGCAGTTGGAGGTAGTTGGAAGCAGTTGGAGGTAGATGGAGGTAGGTGGAGGTAGATGGGGGTAGGTGGAGGTAGTTGGAAGCAGTTGGAAGCAGATGGAAGCAGATGGAGGTAGATGGAGGTAGTTGGAGGTAGATGGAAGCAGGTGGAGGTAGTTGGAAGCAGTTGGAGGTAGTTGGAAGCAGTTGGAGGTAGATGGGAGCAGTTGGAGGTAGTTGGAAGCAGTTGGAGGTAGATGGAGGTAGGTGGAGGTAGATGGGGGTAGGTGGAGGTAGTTGGAAGCAGTTGGAAGCAGATGGAAGCAGATGGAGGTAGATGGAGGTAGTTGGAGGTAGATGGAAGCAGGTGGAGGTAGTTGGAAGCAGTTGGAGGTAGTTGGAAGCAGTTGGAGGTAGTTGGAAGCAGTTGGAGGTAGTTGGAAGCAGTTGGAGGTAGGTGGAGGTAGATGGAGGTAGGTGGAGGTAGATGGAAGCAGTTGGAGGTAGATGGAGGTAGGTGGAGGTAGATGGAAGCAGGTGGAGGTAGTTGGAAGCAGTTGGAGGTAGTTGGAAGCAGTTGGAGGTAGGTGGAGGTAGATGGAGGTAGGTGGAGGTAGATGGAAGCAGTTGGAGGTAGATGGAGGTAGGTGGAGGTAGATGGAGGTAGGTGGAGGTAGTTGGAAGCAGTTGGAGGTAGATGGAAGCAGTTGGAGGTAGATGGAAGCAGTTGGAGGTAGATGGAGGTAGGTGGAGGTAGATGGAAGCAGTTGGAGGTAGATGGAGGTAGGTGGAGGTAGTTGGAAGTAGTTGGAAGCAGTTGGAGGTAGATCGAAGCAGTTGGAGGTAGATGGAAGCAGGTGGAGGTAGTTGGAAGCAGGTGGAGGTAGATGGAAGCAGGTGGAGGTAGATGGAAGCAGTTGGAGGTAGATGGAGGCAGTTGGAGGTAGATGGAAGCAGTTGGAGGTAGTTGGAAGCAGTTGGAGGTAGATGGAGGTAGATCGAAGCTTAAACAGGTGGAGGCAGAGTGGGGTAAGTGGAGCCTGGTAGATATAGATGGAGGTAGATGGGAAGCAGATGGAGGTAGATGGAGGTAGATGGAAGCAGGTGGAGGTAGATGGAAGTAGTTGGAAGTAGATGGAGGTAGGTGGAGGTAGTTGGAAGCAGTTGGAAGCAGATGGAGGTAGATGGAGGTAGTTGGAGGTAGATGGAAGCAGGTGGAGGTAGATGGAAGCAATTGGAGGTAGATGGAAGCAGTTGGAGGTAGTTGGGAGCAGTTGGAGGTAGATGGAGGCAGATGGAGGTAGATGGAGGCAGATGGAGGTAGATGGAGGCAGTTGGAGGTAGATGGAGGCAGATGGAGGTAGATGGAAGCAGTTGGAGGTAGATGGAGGTAGTTGGGGTAGATGGGAGCAGTTGGAGGTAGTTGGAAGCAGTTGGAGGTAGATGGGAGCAGTTGGAGGTAGTTGGAAGCAGTTGGAGGTAGATGGAGGTAGGTGGAGGTAGATGGGGGTAGGTGGAGGTAGTTGGAAGCAGTTGGAAGCAGATGGAAGCAGATGGAGGTAGATGGAGGTAGTTGGAGGTAGATGGAAGCAGGTGGAGGTAGTTGGAAGCAGTTGGAGGTAGTTGGAAGCAGTTGGAGGTAGATGGGAGCAGTTGGAGGTAGTTGGAAGCAGTTGGAGGTAGATGGAGGTAGGTGGAGGTAGATGGGGGTAGGTGGAGGTAGTTGGAAGCAGTTGGAAGCAGATGGAAGCAGATGGAGGTAGATGGAGGTAGTTGGAGGTAGATGGAAGCAGGTGGAGGTAGTTGGAAGCAGTTGGAGGTAGTTGGAAGCAGTTGGAGGTAGTTGGAAGCAGTTGGAGGTAGTTGGAAGCAGTTGGAGGTAGGTGGAGGTAGATGGAGGTAGGTGGAGGTAGATGGAAGCAGTTGGAGGTAGATGGAGGTAGGTGGAGGTAGATGGAAGCAGGTGGAGGTAGTTGGAAGCAGTTGGAGGTAGTTGGAAGCAGTTGGAGGTAGGTGGAGGTAGATGGAGGTAGGTGGAGGTAGATGGAAGCAGTTGGAGGTAGATGGAGGTAGGTGGAGGTAGATGGAGGTAGGTGGAGGTAGTTGGAAGCAGTTGGAGGTAGATGGAAGCAGTTGGAGGTAGATGGAAGCAGTTGGAGGTAGATGGAGGTAGGTGGAGGTAGATGGAAGCAGTTGGAGGTAGATGGAGGTAGGTGGAGGTAGTTGGAAGTAGTTGGAAGCAGTTGGAGGTAGATCGAAGCAGTTGGAGGTAGATGGAAGCAGGTGGAGGTAGTTGGAAGCAGGTGGAGGTAGATGGAAGCAGGTGGAGGTAGATGGAAGCAGTTGGAGGTAGATGGAGGCAGTTGGAGGTAGATGGAAGCAGTTGGAGGTAGTTGGAAGCAGTTGGAGGTAGATGGAGGTAGATCGAAGCAGTTGGAGGTAGATGGAGGCAGTTGGAGGTAGATGGAAGCAGTTGGAGGTAGATCGAAGCAGTTGGAGGTAGATGGAGGCAGTTGGAGGTAGATGGAAGCAGTTGGAGGTAGATCGAAGCAGTTGGAGGTAGATGGAAGCAGTTGGAGGTAGATGGAGGCAGTTGGAGGTAGATGGAAGCAGTTGGAGGTAGTTGGAAGCAGGTGGAGGTAGATCGAAGCAGTTGGAGGTAGATGGAGGCAGTTGGAGGTAGATGGAAGCAGTTGGAGGTAGATCGAAGCAGTTGGAGGCAGATGGAAGCAGTTGGAGGTAGATGGAAGCAGATGGAGGTAGATGGAAGCAGTTGGAGGTAGATGGAGGCAGTTGGAGGTAGATGGAAGCAGTTGGAGGTAGTTGGAAGCAGGTGGAGGTAGATCGAAGCAGTTGGAGGTAGATGGAGGCAGTTGGAGGTAGATGGAAGCAGTTGGAGGCAGATGGAAGCAGTTGGAGGTAGATCGAAGCAGTTGGAGGCAGATCGAAGCAGTTGGAGGCAGATGGAAGCAGTTGGAGGTAGATGGAGGCAGTTGGAGGTAGATTTTATTTTATTGAACCTTTATTTAACAGTGTAGATCCATTGACAGACCCTGTAGCACACAGAGATAATCAAACAGACAATCAAACATCAATACAACACAATAAAATACAGTTATGAAAACAAGAGCAGTAAAATCACTAACTGAAGCAAAGTGCACGTCTGAGTCTGAGCCCCTGAAACTGTGGTGAGAAGTAGGTTTCTGAAGCCTCAAGTGACATAAGTCTATCGATTTTCAGTGAGTTTTGTAATTTATTCCATCGGTGTGGAGGCGTAGAAGGAGAAGGCAGGTTTTAGATGAGGTAGATGGAGGTAGATGGAGGTAGATGGAGGCAGAGTGTGGTAGTTCATACCTCAGGGGTTTATGTTGTAAACTGATTAGTGAAACTGAGCGACTGGTCTGAACTGGCTCAAGATAAAGGAGCAGGTCACTGTGTTCAGCTGCTCCACACTGAGAGAATGCAGCCTCTAAATAACACATTATCTGCAGAGAAACTCCTTCATTTCACCAATATTTAGTTCTGATAGGCTAGTGCTATTCCCCTCTGAGTCCGGGGTTAGCTGTTATCAACATCCGACCTGCTGACCTCTGACCTGGATGATGTCATCTCACTAAAGCTCCGGCTAGTTGAGATAAAAATGGACCCGAATGCCGAAGCAGAATGATTATTATCAGAATGAGCTGGGCGGCGCTCGGAGATGACACACTGCAAAAACTCAAAATCTTTCCAAGAATATTTGTCCTTTTTCTGGTCAAAATGTCTCATTTCTATTCAAAATAAGACCCATCACCTAAAAAGGAACTTGTTTTTTGATCGTTTTCACTTGTTTCAAACTAATTTTCACTTGAAATAAGTAGAAAAATCTGCCAGTGAAAGCAAGTTTTTTGTGTTTGTAATAAGAAAGAAAAACTTGCTCCACTATCAGATTTTTCTACTTATTTCAAGTGAAAATCTGCTTGAAAGAAGTAAAAAGTGTCTAAAAACAAGCTGCTTTTTAATGTGATGAGTCTGATTTTAAGTAGAATGAGATTTGTTTTGACTAGAAATAAGATAAATATTCTTGGTAAGACTTAGAGTTTTTGCAGTGCATCATCCAGGTCAGAGGTCAGTAGGTCAACCTACAGACCCCGGATGTTGATAACAGCTAATTACCCTTTAAGGTGAGTGGACCGACACCTGACAGTGACGACGGCGTGAACGTTGGAGTATTCTCATTACTTTGTGACCAAGTGACATCATTGGAGGATTTTATTTTGAAAAGACCGGATGAAACCTAGTACATGATGATGATGATGACCTCACTTCCTGCTGTGACCTCACTTCCTGCCGTGACCTCACTTCCTGCTGTGTTGAACCACAGACGTCCAATCAGAGCGCAGCTTTATGTTTATGTTTATTTATTTGATATGGACGTCACAGATACATTGAGACTGTTGCAGTGGACAGAAGAACAGATGCTTTGCTTGGGTGTGTTTCAACACCAGTCCATAGGCAGCTAATCTAAAAATACAGACCATAATATCAACAGTATGAGATAAAACCAAGTGCATGACACAACATCATGACAGCAGCATAGTAGGAGAGGAGATTGGAGAGTAGGAGAGGAGACTGAGCAACAGAAATCATGACCCTAACAGTAAAAATAGTAACAATGAGAAAGTCCATGTTTCTACATGTGAGTGTTGTTGTGTTGCTTTTGCTTTAGCTGTTGACGTCACTGCTGGTATTTACCTGAGACAACAGCAGTCATGTGATGATGACTGGAGTCTGAGGTGTTTTTGCCTCTAAAATCCTCTGAGCCGACGGCTCTGAACTGAACTGAACTGAACTGAACTGAACCAGAGTTTGTGAGCTGTTATAAATCCCTCGGCCTGTGGTTGGACTCGTTGGACTGGTCCCTCTCCTTCACCACCCACATCAAGCACCTGCAGTCAAAAGTCAAAGCTCGTCTGAGCTTCCTACATCGCAACAACAAGGCCTCCTCAATTCAATTCAATTCAATTCATTTATTAAGGACTGCACAACAAGTCGGCAGAATTTGCTTTCGGCACAGCATAGTAGCAGCACAGCATAGTAGCTACTGTGTGGCAACAGACATCAGTTATACATTTAACATACAAACATCAACATCAGACCAGACATTTACATACAGACTATCCCTTTAACACAGACGGAGTTTGGAGATGAGTGGAGTTCAGTAGCCTGATGGCGGTGGGAAAGAAGCGGGTTGTTTTAGTTGAAATGGACCTAAAGTGTCTGCCAGAGGACACTGAAGGACAGTTGAAACAGGTGGTTAGCTGGGTGCTCTTGTTATTGTGCGTTTATGGTGAAGTGAATTAAGTGATGGGAGGGGGGTGTTTGTGATTAGAGATGCTTTTTTTATGATACTTCACCCGTTCAGCCAGACACACACTCGTCAAAATGACCGTCCTGCCCATATTGGACTAAGGCAACGCCACCTACAGGATGGCATCTAACTCCACCCTCAGGGAACTGTTCCCTCTCCACCACTCTGACATCCGATTGGCCACGGGGTTCTCAACTAGTCTCACTCTGGGCTCCACATCGTCCCATGGTCATTAAGTCACGACCCACTTTTATAGAATTCAAACCAAGATTGTTTTTTTTAAGTCTTTAAAAACTCATAGCTCTACCATGACAACTGCATGTACGGAAGTGAATAAAGAAATATCAAACTGCACAAAATGGAGACCAACAAAACGATATATTTGACTTCTAATGCATCTCTTCTCCCACTCTGCTCTTAGTCTGAGGTCCAGTGAACTCAGTAAACTCATTAAACTCATTAAACTCTCCATCCCCAAAGCCTGCACAGTCTCTGGACGCAACGCTTTACAATCGGCTGCACACTGCAAAAATTCAAAATCTTCCTAAGAATATTTGTCTTATTTCTTGTCAAAATGTCTCATTTCTAGTCAAAACTAAACTCTTTCCACTTAAAATAAGACTCATCACCTAAAAATGAACTTGTTTTTAGATCATTTTCACTTGTTTCACTGGCAGATTTTTCTACTTATTTCAAGTGAAAATCTGCTTGAAAGAAGTAAAAAGTGTCTAACAACAAGCTGCTTTTTAATGTATAACTATGTATGTATATGTATAAATATACTTATTTTAGTTATAATTAGATTAGTTTTGACTAGAAATAAGACAAATATTCTTGGTAAGATGTAGAGTTTTTGCAGTGCAGCTAATGACTGGAACACTGTGCAGAACTCCCTCAAACTCTCTGTCCTCACGTCGATCACAGTCTTTAAACTAAATCTGCAACAGATTACAGTCGACACCTGTTGAGTAGCTCTACTCGTCACGTCTCACTGTTTCCACTTTTATTGTACTGTATTTATTAATTGTCTGTTATTGTGTATTTTATATAACCTCCCCCTCCCCCTCCCCCTCCCCTCAAACAGCCTTTGCTCTTTGGTTCAGGCTGCATTTGTAAATAAGAAATTGTTCTTTCTTTTTTTTTGTGATCAAATTTGTATTGGGATTTGAAGGACAACAATCATCATCATTCAACAGCACATAAATAAAGTATATTACCGTATATAGTAAATAAGAAATTGTTCTTAAAGCAGAAGTAAGCGATCTGGTTGTTTTGGCTAATGCTGCGTTCCAGGCAGGCTTTTGAAATCGTAAGTTACAGCTTCAAGTCACGACTTACGACTTTGTAGCGTTGCAGGCAACCCACTCGTGTTTCTCCGACCTGTTTTACCTGTGAAAGTCACTATAACGGCCACTCGTAACTTCTGACCCGTGAACTCGCACCAGATCGAACTGGTACGACTTCACAGGTCGGAAAAACACCAGTTACGAGTTGCCTTGAACGCACCATAACGTCTTGTCAGCAGATGGAGTTAGCAGCCCCCGCCCTCGTCATGGATCTATTGGTCCTCGTCCCTACGTCACCACATTCAGACGCATCCCTTGGCTGCACACACAGAGAGGACTGCCCCTTTATGCCGTTCTCTCTCCTCATTGGATAAAGGTTGTAGGATACAAGGAATGTTTTCTCCTGGGCTCAGAGCAGAGCAGAGTGACTGACAGACCCGTGTTTCAGACCAAACACTCTATAGAAGTGATTGCTGTCGGAAGATATAACTATTTACGACTTAGATTAACACAAATATTCACCTTACTTCTGCTGTAATTGCTTGCCTGGGTAAATGATGGCACTGATGAGACGAGGTCTTGGTGCCATCTCTTTCTTTGTTACTGAGTTCAGTCTGATTGATTGATTGATTGATTGATTGACTGACATCTTTATTGACAACAGACAAAATGTTTAAAAACGAAAACATACATTGACACACCTGCTGCCAAAGGAATAAAAAAAGTCCTGATTAATTGACCTCTTCTTTTCCTTCTTCTTCTCGTTCTCCTTCTCCATCTTGTTCCTCTGCTTCTTCTCCACCTTTATCTTCTCATTCTTCTCTTCCTTCTCCTTCTCCTTCTTCTCTTTCATCGTCTCCTCCTCTCCTCCTCCTCCTCCTCCTCTCCTCCCTCTGCGCTGCAGCGAGTCGGCGTGCCGTTTCTACAGCCACCAGATGAAGGGGAAGCACTTGGCCATCAAGAAGATGAATGAGATCCAGAGGAACATCGACGGCTGGGAGGGGAAGGACATCGGCCAGTGCTGCAACGAGTTCATCATGGAGGGAACTCTGACGCGCGTCGGGGCGAAGCATGAGCGCCACATCTTCCTGTTCGACGGCCTGATGATCTGCTGCAAGTCCAACCACGGGCCGCCGCGGCTGCCCGGCTCGGGCTCGGGCTCGGCCGCCGAGTACCGGCTGAAGGAGAAGTTCTTCATGAGGAAGGTCCAGATCAACGACAAGGACGACAAGGAGGGGGAGTACCGGCACGCCTTCGAGATCATCCTCAAGGTATTTTCACTATCACTGTTTTTGTTGCTGCTCATGAGTTACTAATAGAGAGCCTAAGTGAAAGCAGGAAGTAACGTCGCCATGGGACCTCAACTCTGAAAAAGTCTCCATGCAAATGAACGGGACTCAAAGTTTTATTTTGTGATCCGATTGAATTGTGCCATGAGAAAAAAATCTGTCCTCTACCTGTTTAAAACATCACGTTCTAGAAGAGAAACCAGCAGTTTATCATAAAACGGCAACAGAAGAATGTTCACTTTCACTTGAAATAAGAAGAAAAATCTGCCAGTGAAAGAAAGTTTTTTTGTGTTTGTAATAAGAAAGAAAAACTTGCTCCACTATCAGATTTTTCTACTTATTTCAAGTGAAAATCTGCTTGAAAGAAGTAAAAAGTGTCTAAAAACAAGCTGCTTTTAATGTGATGAGTCTTATTTTAAGTAGAATGAGATTAGTTTTGACTAGAAATGAGACAAATATTCTTGGTGAGATATTTGAGTTTTTGCATTGCAGTGAGTGCTTTGGGACGGGGGTCGTCATGGTAACACCCGCTGCTCGTTGAAAACAGCAGTGATCGCCTACGTGCTTTCACGTCTGAGTCTCCAAACCAGACACGTCTGTAACAACATCAGAAAAGTTGGCAAGTTGCTCAAAACGATAAGCGATATCGCAGCCGCAGGGACCCGCCGTGTAGAGAGAAAAACTATTTAAAAGCCCTTCAACCTTTCACATGGTTCAGTCATATTGATTTTGACTTAATTTTGACAAACCACACCTCCAAATGTTGAAATTTAGGTCGACTAATGACTTTTTGGTCGATAATGCTTGGTCGACTATTTGGGGGCAGCCCTAGTACAAACGTGAACAACGTTTGTTGTTTCCAAATGAGAATCGATAAGAGAATCGATAAAGAACCGAATCGTTAAGCAGAATCGAAAATCTTATCAATTCCCATCCCTAGTAGTTTAATTTTTTCATGTTATTTTGTGTGTGTTTTTCACATTAAACTGTAATATAAGGTGGAGGCTTAAAAATAAAATAAGCCCCTTGTGTCTTTTTGCCTCTCCCTGCACTGTCCTATTGTTACCTACTATGTTTTATGTTGTATTCTTTTAACTTTGTGCAAAAATAAAAACTGAAAACTTGACTTGCAGGACGGGAACAGCGTGGTGTTTGCGGCCAAGTCTGCGGAGGAGAAGAACGGCTGGATGGCAGCTCTGATCTCGCTGCAGTACCGCAGCACGCTGGAGCGCATGCTGGACTCGGCCATGCTGCAGGAGGAGAAGGAGGAGCAGATGAGGCTGCCGGGCGCCGACGTGTACCGCTTCGCCCGGCCCGACTCCGAGGAGAACGTCGTGTTCGAGGAGAACGTCCAGTCCAAGTCCGGGATTCCCATCGTCAAGGCCGGCACGGTGCTGAAGCTGATCGAGAGGCTCACCTTCCACATGTACGCCGGTAAGTCGCTGAGTCACCTTCCACATGTAGAGTCACCTTCCACATGTAGAGTCATCTTCACCTTCCACATGTAGAGTCATCTTCACCTTCCACATGTAGAGTCACCTTCCACATGTAGAGTCATCTTCCACTTGTAGAGTCACCTTCCACATGTAGAGTTACCTTCCACATGTAGAGTCACCTTCCACTTGTAGAGTCACCTTCCACATGTAGAGTCACCTTCCACCTGTAGAGTCACCTTCCACATGTAGAGTCATCTTCACCTTCCACATGTAGAGTCACCTTCCACTTGTAGAGTCACCTTCCACATGTAGAGTCACCTTCCACTTGTAGAGTCACCTTCCACATGTAGAGTTACCTTCCACATGTAGAGTCACCTTCCACATGTAGAGTCACCTTCCACATGTAGAGTTACCTTCCACATGTAGAGTCACCTTCCACATGTAGAGTCACCTTCCACTTGTAGAGTCACCTTCCACTTGTAGAGTCACCTTCCACATGTAGAGTCACCTTCCACATGTAGAGTTACCTTCACCTTCCACATGTAGAGTCACCTAACACATGTAGAGTTACCTTCCACTTGTAGAGTCACCTTCCACATGTAGAGTCACCTTCACCTTCCACATGTAGAGTCACCTTCCACATGTAGAGTCACCTTCCACATGTAGAGTTACCTTCACCTTCCACATGTAGAGTCACCTTCCACATGTAGAGTCACCTTCACCTTCCACATGTAGAGTCACCTTCCACATGTAGATTTACCTTCCACATGTAGAGTCACCTTCCACATGTAGAGTCACCTTCCACATGTAGAGTCACCTTCACCTTCCACATGTAGAGTCACCTTCCACATGTAGAGTCACCTTCACCTTCCACATGTAGAGTCATCTTCACCTTCCACATGTAGAGTCACCTTCACCTTCCACATGTAGATTTACCTTCCACATGTAGAGTTACCTTCCACTTGTAGAGTTACCTTCCACATGTAGTCACCTTCCACATGTAGAGTCACCTTCCACATGTAGAGTCATCTTCACCTTCCACATGTAGATTTACCTTCCACATGTAGAGTTACCTTCCACTTGTAGAGTTACCTTCCACATGTAGTCACCTTCCACATGTAGAGTCACCTTCCACATGTAGAGTTACCTTCACCTTCCACATGTAGAGTCACCTTCCACATGTAGAGTCACCTTCCACATGTAGAGTCACCTTCCACATGTAGAGTTACCTTCACCTTCCACATGTAGAGTCACCTTCCACTTGTAGAGTCACCTTCCACATGTAGAGTCACCTTCCACATGTAGAGTCACCTTCCACATGTAGTCACCTTCCACATGTAGAGTCACCTTCCACATGTAGAGTCACCTTCCACATGTAGAGTTACCTTCACCTTCCACATGTAGAGTCACCTTCCACATGTAGAGTCACCTTCCACATGTAGTCACCTTCCACATGTAGAGTTACCTTCACCTTCCACATGTAGAGTCACCTTCCACATGTAGAGTCACCTTCCACATGTAGAGTCACCTTCCACATGTAGAGTTACCTTCACCTTCCACATGTAGAGTCACCTTCCACATGTAGAGTCACCTTCCACATGTAGAGTCACCTTCCACATGTAGAGTCACCTTCCACATGTAGAGTTACCTTCACCTTCCACATGTAGAGTCACCTTCCACATGTAGAGTCACCTTCACCTTCCACATGTAGAGTCACCTTCCACATGTAGATTTACCTTCCACATGTAGAGTCACCTTCCACATGTAGAGTCACCTTCCACATGTAGAGTCACCTTCACCTTCCACATGTAGAGTCACCTTCCACATGTAGATTTACCTTCCACATGTAGAGTTACCTTCCACTTGTAGAGTTACCTTCCACATGTAGTCACCTTCCACATGTAGAGTCACCTTCCACATGTAGAGTCACCTTCCACATGTAGAGTCACCTTCCACATGTAGAGTTACCTTCACCTTCCACATGTAGAGTCACCTTCCACTTGTAGAGTCACCTTCCACATGTAGAGTCACCTTCCACATGTAGATTTACCTTCCACATGTAGAGTCACCTTCCACATGTAGAGTCACCTTCCACTTGTAGAGTCACCTTCCACATGTAGAGTCACCTTCCACATGTAGAGTCACCTTCCACATGTAGAGTCACCTTCCACATGTAGAGTCACCTTCCACATGTAGAGTTACCTTCACCTTCCACATGTAGAGTCACCTTCCACTTGTAGAGTCACCTTCCACATGTAGAGTCACCTTCCACATGTAGATTTACCTTCCACATGTAGAGTCACCTTCCACATGTAGAGTCACCTTCCACTTGTAGAGTCACCTTCCACATGTAGAGTTACCTTCACCTTCCACATGTAGAGTCACCTTCCACATGTAGAGTCACCTTCCACATGTAGAGTCACCTTCCACATGTAGAGTCACCTTCCACATGTAGAGTCACCTTCCACATGTAGAGTCACCTTCCACATGTAGAGTTACCTTCCACTTGTAGAGTTACCTTCCACATGTAGTCACCTTCCACATGTAGAGTCACCTTCCACATGTAGAGTCACCTTCCACATGTAGAGTTACCTTCACCTTCCACATGTAGAGTCACCTTCCACTTGTAGAGTCACCTTCCACATGTAGAGTCACCTAACACATGTAGAGTCACCTAACACATGTAGAGTCACCTAACACATGTAGAGTCATCTTCACCTTCCACATGTAGAGTCACCTTCCACATGTACGCCGGTAAGTCACTGAGTCACCTTCCACATGTACGCCGGTGAGTCACAGAAGGCCGCTAGTTACGCTGTGTAAAGCTCCTCGAGTGTTTTTATAGATCAACGTTTCCACCCCAGTGGATCTTCGTCAGGATAAGAGACAAAGGAAACGTTTCGCTCATAGAGGCAGTTGGTCCCAAATCAAGCCAAAGACATACACAACAGTAAATTACAATATAATCTGACGCTGGCTCACGTTAACGTGGACTCGGTGCGTTCCTCTAGTCAGCTGGTGAAGCAGCGGGCTGATCATAGATGCGGTCTGATGAGCATGATGTCCGTGACGTGTCCCGTTATGCGCGACGAAGTTGTGACGTTGTCAGGTGATGAAAAAGACACCTGATCACGTGTTTATGGACTATAAAAACTGATTAAAAAAATTAATAAACGATCCTTAGCCCGCCAGGCTTATAATACACTGGGGGAAACCCTGGACGTGGAAGCACGTGTCACCGCTGTTTTCAACGACTAGCGGGTGCTGCTGTGAGAGGGGGGGGTCCATGTTGAGGGACCAACTAAACCTTTGGTCGGGGGCATCGGGGGCATCCCTAGTTTTTACCCCGACTCAACGCCAACGTTACGTTCACTTCAGTTTTTATTTCTGTCCCGAGGGAGATTGGATTAGCAGAAAGAATTACAAACACAAGACAAAAACCATCATCAAGACATCGACACGTCACCGGCCCCAACATAGAGCAGTAATACTTTACAACACAGTACGAATAATAAAAACATACTACTACTACTGAATGACTGTTGATAATAATAATACACAACGCTCTGGGCATAGTCACAATGTAAACAGCTGGATGGAACCTGTTGGCGCAGTGTGTGTGTGTGTGTGTGTGTGTGTGTGTGTGTGTGTGTGTGTGTGTGTGTGTGTGTGTGTGTGTGTGTGTGTGTGTGTGTGTGTGTGTGTGTGTGTGTGTGTGTGTGTGTGTGTGTGTGTGTGTGTGTGTGTGTGTGTGTGTGTGTGTGTGTGTGTGTGTGTGTGTGTGTTTCCTGTCTGATTGTTAGCGAGGCGTCTCCTCTTCGTTTCCTCTCAGTGTTTTCACAGTGATGTCATCATCACCACCGGCCAATCAGAGCACAGGAATCCAGCTGCTCAGAGGGTTAGGAGGTTTCTGACAGAACAGAACAGACCAGAACAGAGAGACCTGGGGCCTTGTGTACTAAGACTTGTGTGGATTTCCTACTGAAACACGGCGTACTCCCTGACCACGCCTCCATTTAAATATGCAAATCAATGTAAATAGACCTGCACCATAGATTCCCTTCTCTTCACGGTCAGATAACACCATGAAAAACTGTGAGGAAGAGCAGTTTAACTACATTTGAGTTGAAGATGCTCCTCGATGAAGTTGAGCCGTGTAAACATCACCATCACAAAGGGGAGTGGGAGAGTGTGTGTGATATAAAGGTGAACGTGAAGCGGAGGACCGCTGTAACCGCTGTCATCCCAGATGAAATCAGACAATGTTACTCGATGCAGTGACTTCACACTGCAGCATCTGCATCTTAAAACTAAAGCTGACGGTATTTCCTGCAGCACTTTGCGCATGCTGCTTTTATATCCACCTGTCTAACTGCAACACGAGGATGAGTTAGTTGTTGATAAATCTGTCTCTGATGTGCACATCAAGCTAAGGACTAATTGTTTTACATTATTAACAGTTTCCCAGCTTCACCTCTAAGTGTCACCAAAGCAACAGCAGCTGTAGAAAGTGCGTACGCCATGAAGCTGTGGGTCATCGCATCTTTCCACCGTCATTTCACTTTGATACATCTGAACGTTGGCGTAGAAGATGACGTACGCCACTTTTTTTGTGCGTAGCTACGCAACATTGATACATGAGGTCCCGGTCCCGGTCCCGGTCCCGGTCCTGGTCCTGGTCCCGGTCCCGGTCCTGGTCTTGGTCTGTGTTGACTGGACTTTGTCAGAATGACCAGTTATTGATGGTTTTCATTGATCTCCTCCTTCCTGTTGTTGCTGTTTCAGATCCGAACTTCGTGCGGACGTTCCTGACGACCTACCGGTCGTTCTGTAAACCTCAGGAGCTGCTGGACCTGCTGATGGAGCGGTGAGCAGCCAATCACAGCGCTTCACACAGCAGAGCAGCCAATCACAGCAGAGCAGCCAATCACAGCGCTCCACACGGCAGAGCAGCCAATCACAGCGCTTCACACATCAACCAGCCAATCACAGCAGAGCAGCCAATCAAGCCAGAGATGTGCTCGGGTCACCAGACCTTAGTTTAGTTTAGTTTATTAGTTTAATAAGGGACAATGTGCAATTACATTAATCATTTAAAGGAAAAAAAAGAAAAGATGGTTGCACCAGATTTAGCTCCCAGCTGATTTCCATCTGTATTCCCGACACATAACATAAAAGTAGTAAAATACACAGAATACAAGCTACTATACAAAGATGAGGCATAAACAGACACAGTTAGACAATGGACAACACTTAGACAACAACATGTATGAGTATGTACAAAGTGCAAAGTGCTCATAGCAGCAAGAAGTGTTAACGAGGCGTACATGTGTTAATGCATGCTGTGTGTGCAGGTTCGAGATCCCTGAGCCGCGGCCCAGCGAGGTGGACCCGATGGAGGGAGGAGAGCAGCCGCTCAGCGCCGAGCTCAAACGCTTCCGCAAAGAGTTCGTTCAGCCGGTGCAGCTCAGGTAGGAGACTGCACCTGGTCTACACCTGGTCTACACCTGATTATATCATCATTATATTATATTAGGGTTTCATATAAATAATATTATTATAGTATTATATTAGGATAATATATATATATAATAATATATTAGGATATTATATATATATATATAATCTCATACTGTGTTTCAGAGTGCTGAACGTGTGCCGCCACTGGGTGGAGCATCACTTCTACGACTTTGAGAGAGACTCTCACCTGCTGAGGCAGCTGGAGGATTTCATCGCTTCAGTCAGAGGTACGCACCTGAACGCCTCGCAGCTGGTGACATCACACCTGTGACCTCACACCTCTGACATCACAGCTGTGACCTCACCTGGAACAGGGCGGAGTCAAGACGATGACGAGACACGGAAGCAGAAATACTGCAAAATGATAATAATAATACTCATACACATAGAGTGCCACATGCTTCCACACTGACAACACTGACTGCACTTTAAAGGGTTAGGGTTAGATTGACTGCTACACTTATGACTGCACTTTAAAAAATTGACTGCTACACTTATTTTATTCTCTTATTGTTGATTTGATTGTGTGTCTTTCTTTCTTTATCTTCATTGATGTATTTAACCACATGGAGGTTTGCATTGAATTTCGTTTATACCTTGGTATGAATGACAATAAAGGAATTCAATTCAATTCAATAACAACGTGACTAAACATTATAACGTCATTTAGGTCGACAAAGACTAAAAGACGTTTTATCAGAGTTTTTATTCTGTAAACCACATTCAGTCTCGTTTTTACTCGTCAACAGTGTTACATCATATATTTTATTATCGTTATCGTCACGTGACCATTTACGCTGCGTGATGAAGGTTCGTTGAAGACGATATTACGTCATGATTGTTGTTGATGAAAGCAGGTGAGGACAGCAGGGTCACAGGTGGAGGGTGTAATGGTAAATTTGAATATTCCTTTGTTTAAATCACTTGAGACGTCCCCACCCCTACTGCTTTCCCTCCAAGGTATCAGATCTCCCTTTGTTTACTACCCATTTGTGTATTTTAATGTCTAGACCTTGACACCCCACCTCTCACTTTCTCATGATATACTCAAACCCTTTTGTATTTTAAATTGCGTTGATTAGAGCTCTTAATCACATCCCAGGATGTCATTTCATTTCTTTATTTATTGAATTGGGACAGTGCACATTCATCAACACTGACGCATTAAGCATCAGTGTAAATGTGCCGGACTTAGCAGCTGCAGTCCCAAGGCAGGTTTCTAAAAGACATAAACACAGAAGATTTTAAAACCTTGTGATGACAAGTCACACAGTGGACAATTACAAGACAGAACACAGACTGACAATATCAAGGCAAAACAGACGCAGACAAACAGAATAAGAACAGACCATTTTAACCCAGTTAAAGAACAATATACCATACATGCCCCGGAACAGACATCAGATTAAACAGTATTTAAGCTACATGAGTACATGTCTGATTTGTTTTTAACCAATGTTTGAGATTTTTTTAAAGAGTAAGTAGTTGTCGCAGTTTCTGATGTGTGGTGGTAACTTGTTCCAGGACTGAGTTCCTCTTACAGAACTAATCATTTGACAAAATGTTGTTCTGCGCCTCGGTACATAACACACCTCTTGAAAACAAAAAAAAACAATGTCGGCCGGCGAAGTCTCTATTTCATTATTCACCAACAGCAAACAGCTAAAAACTTCCCCGACAATGGCGTTGTGTGTTGCAGGTAAGGCGATGAGGAAGTGGGTGGAGTCGATCACTAAGATCATCCAGAGGAAGAAGCAGGTGCAGGTGAGCGTCGCCAGCGTTCCCAGCGTTCCCGGCGTTCCCAGCCACAGCATCACCTTCCAGAACTCTCCGCCGCCCGTCGAGTGGCACATCTGTAAACCGGGAAACACAGAGACCTTCGACCTCATGACGCTGCACCCCATCGAGATCGGCCGCCAGCTCACGCTGCTCGAGTCCGACTTCTACAGGTACGCACCTGGCTGGCTCGCACCTGTTAACACACCTGTCTGTTACACACCTGTCTGTTAACACACCTGTCTGTCTCGCACCTGTTAACACACCTGGCTGGCTCGCACCTGTTAACACACCTGGCTGTCTCGCACCTGTTAACACACCTGGCTGGCTCGCACCTGTTAACACACCTGGCTGGCTCGCACCTGTTAACACACCTGGCTGGCTCGCACCTGTTAACACACCTGGCTGGCTCGCACCTGTTAACACACCTGGCTGGCTCGCACCTGTTAACACACCTGGCTGGCTCGCACCTGTTAACACACCTGGCTGGCTCGCACCTGTCTCTCTACCTGTCTCACCTGTCTACCTGTCTGTCCCTCAGGGCGGTGCAGCCCTCGGAGCTGGTTCTTACCTGTCTACCTGTCTGTCTCACCTGTCTACCTGTCTGTCTCTCTACCTGTCTGTCTCACCTGTCTCTACCTGTCTGTCTCTCAGGGCGGTGCAGCCCTCGGAGCTCGTCGGCAGCGTCTGTCTCTACCTGTCTGTCTCACCTCTCTACCTTTCTCACCTACCTGTCTACCTGTCTCACCTGTCTGTCTCTCTACCTGTCTGTCTCTCACCTGTCTGTCTCTCACCTGTCTAGCTGTCTCACCTGTCTACCTGTCTGTCCCTCTGGGCGGTGCAGCCCTCGGAGCTCGTCGGCAGCGTCTGTCTACCTGTCTGTCCCTACCTGTCTCTACCTGTCTGTCTCACCTGTCTCTCTACCTGTCTCACCTGTCTACCTGTCTGTCCCTCAGGGCGGTGCAGCCCTCTCTACCTGTCTCACCTGTCTACCTGTCTGTCCCTCAGGGCGGTGCAGCCCTCTCTACCTGTCTCACCTGTCTACCTGTCTGTCTCTACCTGTCTGTCCCTCAGGGCGGTGCAGCCCTCTCTACCTGTCTCACCTGTCTGTCTCACCTGTCTCTCTACCTGTCTACCTGTCTCTACCTGTCTCACCTGTCTACCTGTCTGTCCCTCAGGGCGGTGCAGCCCTCGGACCTGGTTCTTACCTGTCTGTCTCTACCTGTCTACCTGTCTCACCTGTCTGTCTCTCTACCTGTCTCACCTGTCTCTACCTGTCTGTCTCTCAGGGCGGTGCAGCCCTCTCTACCTGTCTGTCTCTACCTGTCTCACCTGTCTCTACCTGTCTGTCCCTCAGGGCGGTGCAGCCCTCGGACCTGGTTCTTACCTGTCTGTCTCTACCTGTCTACCTGTCTCACCTGTCTGTCTCTCTACCTGTCTCACCTGTCTCTACCTGTCTGTCTCTCAGGGCGGTGCAGCCCTCTCTACCTGTCTGTCTCTACCTGTCTCACCTGTCTCTACCTGTCTGTCCCTCAGGGCGGTGCAGCCCTCGGAGCTGGTTCTTACCTGTCTGTCTCTACCTGTCTGTCTCACCTGTCTGTCTCACCTGTCTGTCTCTCTACCTGTCTGTCTCTACCTGTCTGTCTACCTGTCTCACCTGTCTCACCTGTCTACCTGTCTGTCTCTCAGGGCGGTGCAGCCCTCGGAGCTCGTCGGCAGCGTCTGGACCAAAGAGGACAAGGAGCTCCACTCTCCCAACCTGCTGAGGATGATCCGCCACACCACCAACCTCACGCTGTGGTTGGAGAAGTAAGGCCCCGCCCCCTAACCCACCTGAGCCCCGGTCGCCATGGCGACGCTCCTCCTCCTCAGGTCTCAGGTGTGTCGTGTCTCTGCAGGTGCATCGTGGAGACGGAGAACCTGGAGGAGCGCGTGGCCGTCGTGTCGCGCATCATCGAGATCCTTCAGGTGTTTCAGGAGCTCAACAACTTCAACGGCGTCTTGGAGGTCGTCAGCGCCATGAACTCCTCTCCGGTCTACAGGCTGGACCACACCTTCGAGGTGAGTGGACCAACAGCTGCAACATCTGGAACAGCTGCAACATCTGGAACAGCTGCAGCTCCCCACAACATCTGGAACAGCTGCAAGAACTCAAACATCTTACCAAGAATATTTGTCTTATTTCTAGTCAAAACTAATCTCATTCTACTTAA
This sequence comes from Trachurus trachurus, assembly GCF_905171665.1. Classification (NCBI taxonomy): domain Eukaryota; kingdom Metazoa; phylum Chordata; class Actinopteri; order Carangiformes; family Carangidae; genus Trachurus; species Trachurus trachurus. The sequence goes on from NC_139891.1 coordinate 40,636,472, forward strand.
AATAAGACTCATCACATTAAAAGCAGCTTGTTTTTAGACACTTTTTACTTCTTTCAAGCAGATTTTCACTTGGAATAAGTAGAAAAATCTGATAGTGCAGCAAGTTTTTCTGTCTTATTACAAGCACAAAAAACCTGGTGCTTTCACTGGCAGATTTTTCTACTTATTTCAATTGAAAATTAGTTTGAAACAAGTGAAAATGATCTAAAAACAAGTTAATTTTTAGGTGATGAGTCTCATTTAAGTGGAAAGAGTTTAGTTTTGACTATAAATGAGATATTTTGACAATAAATAAGACAAATATTCTTGGAAAGATTTTGACTTTTTACAGTGTGGAACAGCTGCACAAACAAACAGGTTTGTTTTCTGCTTTCAGCAAATTCCCAGTCGACAGAGAAAGATCCTGGAGGAAGCTCACGAGCTGAGTGAAGATCACTACAAGAAGTACTTGGCCAAGCTGCGCTCCATCAACCCCCCCTGCGTGCCCTTCTTTGGTACGGTCCAACACACTCACTGCTCTCGAGGCTCAAACGCTCTCGAGGCTCGGGGCCGAACGCTCTCGAGGCTCGGGGCCGAACGCTCTCGAGGCTCGGGGCCGAACGCCCTCGAGGCTCGGGGCCGAACGCTCTTGAGGCTCTCGAGGCTCTCGAGGCTCTCGAGGCCTAACGCTCTCGAGGCCTAACGCTCTCGAGGCTCGGGGCCGAACGCTCTCGAGGCTCGGGGCCGAACGCCCTCGAGGCTCGGGGCCGAACGCTCTCTAGGCTCGGGGCCGAACGCTCTCGAGGCTCGGGGCTGAACGCCCTCGAGGCTCGGGGCCGAACGCTCTCTAGGCTCGGGGCCGAACGCTCTCGAGGCTCGGGGCCGAACGCTCTCGAGGCTCGGGGCTGAACGCCCTCGAGGCTCGGGGCCGAACGCTCTCTAGGCTCGGGGCCGAACGCTCTCGAGGCTCGGGGCCTAACGCTCTCTAGGCTCGGGGCCGAACGCTCTCGAGGCTCGGGGCTGAACGCCCTCGAGGCTCGGGGCCGAACGCTCTCTAGGCTCGGGGCCGAACGCTCTCGAGGCTCGGGGCCGAACGCTCTCGAGGCTCGGGGCTGAACGCCCTCGAGGCTCGGGGCCGAACGCTCTCTAGGCTCGGGGCCGAACGCTCTCGAGGCTCGGGGCTGAACGCCCTCGAGGCTCGGGGCCTAACGCTCTCTAGGCTCGGGGCCCAACGCTCGCGGGGCCCAACGCTCTCGAGGCTCTCGAGGCTCAGGGCCAAACGCTCTCTAGGCCGGAAGCTCTCGGGGCCCAACGCCCTCGAGGCTCGGGGCCGAACGCCCTCAGGGCCCAACGCTCTCGAGGCTCGGGGCCGAAACGCTCCTCTAACCCTAACCCTCGAGGCTCGGGTGATGATGCCTCTGTGTGTCCTACAGGAATCTACCTGACCAACATCCTGAAGACGGAGGAGGGAAACCCCGACTTCCTGCGTCGCCACGGCAAAGACCTGATCAACTTCAGCAAGAGGCGGAAGGTGGCGGAGATCACCGGGGAGATCCAGCAGTACCAGAACCAGCCGTACTGTCTGAGGGTGGAGAGCGACATCCGGGTCAGTCCGCCGCCCGGCACGGTCCAACCTCGACTTGTTGCTATAAAACACCAGAATGACATCAGCTGATAACGTGGAAAACCCATAGAAAATCAAAAAAAAAATGTTTACACTAATTTCAAAGCAATGACATTCAAAAACAATCTCCCAAAGTTTCACAGTCCAGATAATTGAGAAAAGGCACGAAAATGACGATTAAAGTCGACTTGCAACTTAAACCCTCTGAAAATGAGCGTTGCATCGGTGCAAAACATGAAATATCTTCTGAACTGTTCATGATAGAGACGAGCTGTAAACTGCATCTGAATTGTGAGATTCTCCGCTTTCCGACGGTCATTGAATGGTGTCTCTATGACAACAAGCAGTAGGTTCGTTACCTTTAATTGTCGGTGCAAGCTGTTTTTAGAACGGCGGAGCAGAGCCGTGAGCTGCTCAGAGCTACGCTACGGAGGCTCATTATGGGATTTCTTGGTTTCCCTCATCAAACTCATCAAATACACAATCCAACAACTCCACAACGCTCTGGTGGACAAGTTGTGAGCTGCACATTCACCACGCTATGAGATAATAACACAACGTTACCACACAGAGTTGTTTTAGAGGTAAATACAGAGACTGATGATGAAAAACTGTCCCTGAAGGCAACGTGCATCAGAGGTTTTACATGAATTTCCCTCTAAAACAACTCTGTGTGGTAACGTTGTGTTATTATCTCATAGCGTGGTGAATGTGCAGCTCACAACTTGTCCACCAGAGCATTGTGGAGTTGTTGGATTGTGTATTTGATGAGTTTGATGAGTGTGTTCAGTCCAGACAGGACCAGACGACCCTATTTCAGCCAATCAGATGCTTTCCTCAGCGGTGACGTGTCTTTGTGTTCTGGAGCAGAAGTTCTTTGAGAACCTGAACCCGATGGAGGACCTGTCGGAGAAGGACTTCGCCGACCACCTGTTCAACAAGTCTCTGGAGATCGAACCTCGCAACGCACGATCGTTACCTCGATTCGTAAGTGTCACCGCTTTAAAGGGATAGTTCACCCAAAATTGAAATGTCCCTCATTATCTCCTCCCCCTCATGTGGACTAAGGGCTGGGAGAAGTTTCAGAGTCCTCCGTGGCTACTCTGAGTTACAGGGGGTCTCGGCGTAGCAGTGCATGTCCATATGACGGTTGAGAACGGAGCTCACTTTTCTTCGTCCAAAAAGACACACCAAAAAACATCCAGATACCTCCATGCTGCTCGTATGTAATGTCCCTCTGGTATTGAAGCCCCGACATGAGAAATTGTTCGGAAAAAAATTAAATAAGTCTATATTTTAAGCTTGTTTGCAGCGGAAGCTTCTCGAAGCTCCTCTTCAAATTTGGACGAACTGGGAAGAGGAGCTTCCGCTACAAACAAGCTTAAAATATAGACTTATTACATTTTTTTCGGGACAATTTCTCATGTCGGGGCTTCAATACAAGAGGGACATTACAGACGAGCAGCATGGAGGTATCTGGATGTTTTTTGGTGTGTCTTTTTGTTATGAAGACAGTTGGTATCCATTTGCAACCGTCATATGGACATGCACTGCTACGCCGAGACCCCCTGTAACTCAGAGAAGCCACGGAGGACTCTGAAACTTCTCCCAGCCCTTAGTCCACATGAGGGTCAACTCCGCATTTGTTTTAATGCCATCGGGAAGGAGGCTCAGAGTTCCCTTAGCTAAAAAAGCAGGGTACAAAAAGTCATTTGTGCCGTCTGCAGTGGATATCCTGAACCAGAGCATCTTCAGGTGAACTTTGAGCTACAGTGAAACCGCAGCTGTTGTATGATACTGTAATGTTGTATTTCATGTGTTTATTGTATTTCATGTGTTTATTTATTTTATTGTTACTGTGCTAGATGTGTCCTGCTGTTATTGTTGGCTGACTACCGAGATGCGAAAGGCAAATTTCCACTGTGTTTTTAAACCATTGGACAATAAAGTCTTCTTATCTTATCTTATCTTATCTAATCTTAGATAATGAGTGACATTTCTATTTTGGGTGAACTGTCCCTTTAACACACACAGTTTGTTTCCCCCGTGTGTCCAGGTGAAGAAGTACACGTGTCCTCTCAAGTCTCCGGGGATCCGTCCGACGTCGGCGCGGCCCGGCACCATGAGGCACCCGACGCCGCTGCAGAACGAGCCGAGGAAGATCAGCTACAGCCGCATCCCCGACAGCGAGGCCGAGGGCGGCGCCGTGTCCGCCCCCAACTCCCCCCGCACGCCGCTGACCCCGCCCCCCGCCTCGGCCGCATCCAGCTCTACTGATGTAGGCAGCGTGTTCGACTCGCCACAAGGGCCCAGCAGCCCCTTCCACTCTAGTAAGTCAGAATGTAACCATACAACACCAGAATGTCAACAGGGGCCCAGCAGCCCCTTCCACTCTAGTAAGCTCCGCCTCTAGCTCCGCCCACTAATTACAGAGCCCCTTCCACTCCAGTAAGCTCCGCCCACTAATTACAGAGCCCCTTCCACTCCAGTAAGCTCCGCCTCTAGCTCCGCCCACTAATTACAGAGCCCCTTTCACTCCAGTAAGTCAGAATGTAACCATATAACACCAGAATGTCAACAGGGGCCCAGCAGCCCCTTCCACTCTAGTAAGACCAATCACAGAGCTCCAGCCCCGCCCATTAAACACAGAGCCCCTTCCACTCCAGTAAGTCGACTCTAGCTCCATCAACGTCGGCAGCGTGTTCGACTCGCCGCAAGGGCCCAGCAGCCCCTTCCACTCCAGTAAGCTCCGCCTCTAGCTCCGCCCACTAATCACAGAGCCCCTTCCACTCCAGTAAGCTCCGCCTCTAGCCCCGCCCATTAAACACAGAACCGACTCTAGCTCCACCGACGTAGGCAGCGTGTTCGACTCGCCGCAAGGGCCTAGCAGCCCCTTCCACTCCAGTAAGCTCCGCCTCTAACTCCGCCCACTTATCACAGAGCCCCTTCCACTCCAGTAAGCTCCGCCTCTAACTCCGCCCACTTATCACAGAGCCCCTTCCACTCCAGTAAGCTCCGCCTCTAACTCCGCCCACTTATCACAGAGCCCCTTCCACTCCAGTAAGCTTGGGTAGCTACACCGGTCACTACTTGCATTTATTTGGTAGCTACACCGGTCGCTATTTGCATTTATTTGGTAGCTACACCGGTCGCTATTTGCATTTATTTGGTAGCTGCACCGGTCGCTATTTGCATTTATTTGGTAGCTACACCGGTCACTACTTCATTTATTTGGTAGCTACACCGGTCGCTATTTGCATTTATTTGGTAGCTACACAGGTCACTACTTCATTTATTTGGTAGCTACACAGGTCACTACTTGCATTTATTTGGTAGCTACACAGGTCACTACTTGCATTTATTTGGTAGCTACACAGGTCACTACTTGCATTTATTTGGTAGCTACACCGGTCACTACTTGCATTTATTTGGTAGCTACACCGGTCGCTCTGGGCCGCTGTGGTAACGGCCATCCGTGACCGCAATGCATGATGGGATATCTTGCTCCGGTTAGTGACCATGGGATGTTCACTACATTTGGCGGTGAATTGTGGGATAGATTCAGTCACTATATAGTGAACATTAATAATCACTAAACATTCAGACACCACTACAACAACTGGTCACTAGAGAGAGAGGAGGGGATTAGGACACAGCCTAGCTCCACCCACTACTGTATGTTTCTCCTCCTCAGTCTTTCTCCTCGTCGACAGCATCTTTGCTGTGGTGTCTCTCCCTCCTCCTCCTTCTCTCCTCCCCTCCTCCTCCCCTCCTTCTCCTCTCCTCTCCTCCTCCTCCTCCTCCTCCTCCTCCTCCTCCTCCTCCTCCTCCTCCTCTCCTCCTCCTCCTCTTCCTCCTCCTCCACCTCCTCCACCTCACAGTGTTTCTCCTCCTCTCCTCCTCAGCCTGCGACAGCATCTTTGCTGTGGTGTCTCTCCCTCCTGGTCCACGTTAGTATCAACCTCGACTCCTCATCTCTCACAGTGTTTCTCCTCCTCTCCTCCTTCTCCTCCTCCTCCTCTCCTTCTCCTCCTCCGCTCCTTCTCCTCCTCCTCCTCCTCCTCTTCTTCTCCTCCTCCTCCTCTCCTCCTCCTCCCCCTCTCCTCCTCCTCTCCGGTTCATTGATCCCACGCCTCCGTGCTCCGTGCTCACCTGTCTTAAGCGTGTCACGATGACGTGTTGTTTCCATAGTAACGGTCTGTGTCCATTGAAGCCATCAGTGACAGCTCAGCATGTGGTGATGACATCATCATGGCGTCTAACCGTGTTTCTCCTCGCTCCTCAGGGTCGTCGTCCGTCTCCTCCATGGTTAGCTTCAGCCGCGGCTCCGAGGAGATTCCTGTTCCTCCTCCTGTTCCTCCTCGCAGACGCCCCGAGTCCGCTCCCGCTGACTCCTCCCCCTCCAAGGTAACCAGGGGAAACCACAAGCACAAGGCGCCATCTAGTGGCCTGGATGTGCCATAGCAGTGTAATACCACAAGCACAAGGCGCCATCTAGTGGCCTAGATGTGCCATAGCAGTGTAATACCACAAGCACAACGCGCCATCTAGTGGCCTGGATGTGCCATAGCAGTGTAATACCACAAGCACAACGCGCCATCTAGTGGCCTAGATGTGCCATAGCAGTGTAATACCACAAGCACATAGCGCCATCTAGAGGTCTGGATGTGCCATAGCAGTGTAATACCACAAGCACAAGGTGCCATCTAGTGGCCTGGATGTGCCATAGCAGTGTAATACCACAAGCACAAGGCGCCATCTAGTGGCCTGGATGTGCCATAGCAGTGTAATACCACAAGCACAAGGCGCCATCTAGTGGCCTGGATGTGCCGTAGCAGTGTAATACCCCAAGCACAAGGCGCCATCTAGAGGTCTGGATGTGCCATAGCAGTGTAATACCACAAGCACAAGGCGCCATCTAGTGGCCTGGATGTGCCGTAGCAGTGTAATACCCCAAGCACAAGGTGCCATCTAGTGGCCTGGATGTGCCATAGCAGTGTAATACCGCAAGGTGCCGTCTAGTGGCCTGGATGTACCATAGCGCCATCTAGAGGTCTGGATGTTCCGTAGCAGTGTAAAACCGCAAGCACAAGGTGCCATCTAGAGGCCTGGATGTGCCAAAGCACCATCTAGTGGCCTGGATGTGCCATAGCGCCATCTAGTGGCCTGGATGTGCCATAGCAGTGTAATACCGCAAGCACAAGGTGCCATCTAGAGGCCTGGATGTGCCATAGCACCATCTAGTGGCCTGGATGTGCCATAGCGCCATCTAGAGGCCTGGATGTGCCATAGCGCCATCTAGTGGCCTGGATGTGCCATAGCAGTGTAATACCACAAGCACAAGGCGCCATCTAGTGGCCTGGATGTGCCATAGCAGTGTAATACCGCAAGCACAAGGCGCCATCTAGTGGCCTGGATGTGCCGTAGCAGTGTAATACCCCAAGCACAAGGTGCCATCTAGTGGCCTGGATGTGTCACAGCAGTGTAATACCACAAGGTACCGTCTAGTGGCCTGGATGTGCCATAGCGCCATCTAGAGGTCTGGATGTTCCGTAGCAGTGTAAAACCGCAAGCACAAGGTGCCATCTAGAGGCCTGGATGTGCCATAGCACCATCTAGTGGCCTGGATGTGCCGTAGCGCCATCTAGTGGCCTGGATGTGCCATAGCAGTGTAATACCGCAAGCACAAGGCGCCATCTAGTGGCCTGGATGTGCCATAGCACCATCTAGAGGCCTGGATGTGCCATAGCAGTGTAATACCACAAGCACGTTCAGATATGTAACCGCACCGCTAGATGGGGGGATTCCTACGTATTGTACCTTAAGACGTTTGAACACTGATTCCTACGTACTGTACCTTTAAGACGTTTGAACACTGACTCTCTCTCTCCCCCCCCTCCAGGTGATGTCATCAAAGCTGGACAGCCCCCCCGCCGTCCCCCCCCGCCAGCCCACCTGTAAACTCCTCCCCCCTCGCTACTCGTCGTCGCTGTCGTCGTCTCCCCCGGACAGCCCCCCCTCCCTCCCCCCCCGGGAGCCACTCAGCTCCCCCCTGCACCTGCTGCCCCCCCCCCAGGGCCGCTCCCGCTGCGAGCTGCTGCCCCAGGCCTTCTTCCCCCCCACCGCCCCCTCCCCCCTGCCCCCCCTCACCCCCCTCACCCCCTCCCCCTCCCCCGCTGCCAGGAAGATGCCCCTGCCCTCCCCCCCGCTGCCCCCCCTGCCCCTGGACGGCCCCCCCGTGCCCCCCCGCCACACCGTTCCCAAACTGCCCCCGAAGACCTACAAGAGGGAGTCGCTAGGCAACGCCCCCCTGCTGGACCCCCCCCCCGCGCTGTGACTGGCCGCTGCCCCGGGGGGGCGGGGCCACAACACTACAGCTGATTGGATCACAACACACCGTGGAGTTACACTGGTCGACCAATCAGGACACTCCGATCCAATCCAGACTGACACAATAAAATACAGACCATGTGCTCTTATTCTGAAAAACTAACTGTGGGATCATGTGCTCTTATTCTGAAAAACCAACTGTGGGATCATGTGCTCTTATTCTGAAAAACCAACTGTGGGATCATGTGCTCTTATTCTGAAAACCTGGCTGTGGCCTCCAGCAGGACGTCGGAGAGCCGCAGAGGATTATGGGTAATGGAGTCCAGAGAGGTACTGGACCAGAACCAGAGGTACTGGACCAGAACCAGAACCAGAGGTACTGCAGTGGTTCTGGACCAGTTCTGGACCCGTTGGTCTCTGGTTGTTGATGTAATGAAACGTTTCTTTAAGGGAATAAACGAGTTTCTACGCTGAGCTGGACGACGACAACACGACTCCTGTCTTTATTAACCTCTGGGGGGGGAGGGGGGGGCAGGAATAGCTGGCCGGAATAGCTGGCCAGCCCCATGGGAGGACTGGGTGGCAGACTGGTTCATGGGAAGGAAGGGCAGACCAGCTTAATGGGAGGACTGGATGGCAGACTGGTTCATGGGAAGAGAGGGCAGACCAGCTTAATGGGAGGACTGGATGGCAGACTGATTCATGGGAAGGAAGGGCAGACCAGCTTAATGGGAGGACTGGGTGGCAGACTGGTTCATAGGAAGAGAGGACAGACCAGCTTAATGGGAGGACTGGGTGGCAGACTGGTTCATAGGAAGAGAGGACAGACCAGCTTAATGGGAGGACTAGATGGCTCTGTGTAACCAGATGTGTCCCCAGCAGTCTAAGCCTATAGCAGCGTAGCTATGAAATGGTTCAGAGCTACCTGAACCAGCCCTAACTAAAAGCCCTGTCATAAAGGAAGGTCTTAAGTCTGGACTTAAATGTAGTTAGAGTGTCTGCCTCTCTGACCCATGGAGAGAGCTGGTTCCACAGTAAAGGAGCCCGGTAACTGAAGGCTCTACCTCCCAGTCTGTTTTTAGAGATACTGGGAGTCACTAACAGACCTGCGTTCTGGGAGCGGAGTGCTCTGGTAGGACAGTAAGGAATGATTAGTTCTTTCAGATAGGTTGGAGCTTTATCATTAAGAGCCTTATAAGTCAGCAGAAGGATTTTGAAGTCTATTCTAAATCCTACAGGAAGCCAGTGGAGAAAAGCTAAGGTGGGAGAGATGTGCTCTCTCTTCCTAACTCCTGTCAAAACCCTCGCTGCAGCATTCTGGACCAGCTGGAGACTCTTTAGAGAGTTTTTTGGACATCGTGACAGGAGAGAGTTGCAGTAGTCTAGCCTAGAAGTGATAAATGCATGCACTAGTTTCTCAGCATCACTCTGGGAGAGAATATTCATTACACCACTTCAGACCACATCAGTACACAATGTTTAACTATTAAACTGCTTATCTGGTTTATCTGTTGATGGCATGAAAATTAACCAACAGGGTTTTTAGCAAATGTAACTTTTATTTTGAAAATGCATAACAGGAAGTCAGATGACAGGAAGTCAGATGAGGACATTTCACAGTAAAAGCGTCTCAACACTGAGGACAGACAGGAAGTGTCTTAGTCCGTCTCTGGATGTGGATCAACACGTCATCCGGTCCAGACCGGGTCATCCTGGACCCGGTCTAGGATGATCTAGTCTAGGATGATCCGGTCCAGAAGCTGATCCGGTCCGGACCGGATCATCCTAGACTAGATCTAGGATGATCTAGTCTAGGATGGTCTGGTTGGCGCTGCAGCAGTCCTCGGGTCCGTGCGGCGGTCTGACGGTCAGAACCGCCGCCACGCGCAGCTCGTCGCCGTGCTGCTCCACCGGGACGCGGTTCTGGTCCAGCCAGACCCGGACCTGGTCCCTCCGGGTCCTCAGCTGCTCTGGGTCCAGGACCCGGGTCCTCGGGGGCAGGAAGCAGGTCTGGACTCAGTCCAGAGTCTCCTGGTCCGGGTCCTTCAGGACCAGAACCTCCTGCACCGCGTGGCCCATCACCACCTGGACCGAGGTCTGGCCGGCCGCGCCGAAGTCCACCAGGACCAGACTGGACCGGGACCAGAGACCAGAGACCAGGACCAGAGACCAGACTGGACCGGGACCAGAGACCAGACTGGACCGGGACCAGAGACCAGGACCAGAGACCAGGACCAGAGACCAGACTGGACCGGGACCAGAGACCAGGACCAGACTGGACCGGGACCAGAGACCAGAGACCAGGACCAGAGACCAGGACCAGACTGGACCGGGACCAGATACCGGGACCAGAGACCAGGACCAGAGACCAGACTGGACCGGGACCAGAGACCAGGACCAGACTGGACCAGGACCAGACTGGACCGGGACCAGAGACCAGGACCAGACTGGACTGGGACCAGAGACCAGGACCAGACTGGACCGGGACCAGACTGGACCGGGACCAGAGACCAGACTGGACCAGAGACCAGGACCAGACTGGACTGGGACCAGAGACCAGGACCAGAGACCAGACTGGACCGGGACCAGAGACCAGGACCAGAGACCAGGACCAGACTGGACCGGGACCAGAGATCAGGACCAGACTGGACCGGGACCAGACTGGACCGGGACCAGAGACCAGACTGGACCAGAGACCAGGACCAGACTGGACTGGGACCAGAGACCAGGACCAGAGACCAGAGAGAGAGACAGAAACAGATACAGGGTCAAAAAGGCTCAGACCAGATCCAGTTCCAGTTCTGGTCTGAATCTGGTCTCATCAGAATAAAACTCCACAGGAAGTAACAGCGTCTGAACCGAATGATTCCTTCAAAATAAAAGCTCATGGTGTAGAGAAACTGAGGGGTGTTATATAAAACCTGGATAAGGGGTTAAATCGGGTTTGTTGGTTATCCTGGTCAAGTTACTATGGCGATTTATTCTCTGCAGCTAGCCTGCTCCAGACCATAATAACAGCCAGGCTAAGATTCTGTTGTCTTTATCTGTGAAGTCATACAGTGTTTCATACAGTTATTCTATGTTCTTATAAAGGCTACTGTATTAAACTAAATACATTTACAGATCTGTGTCCATCTATGATATTTTATGACCACTAGTAGCTACATCACTGGCTTCTCATAAGAAGCAATGGAGCAAAAATAGCATATAGATTTATTTTTATAAAATATGTTACAAAATATATAAAATATATTGGCCTAAATATTGGTTGAGGTAAGAAAATAAGAATGAAATTGAGTGAGTGTGAGCAGCCACCTTAAATAATTTATACACCTCATGTGAACATTGTTATCAGTGATTTATTGAAGCAGCAGACTGCATGATGTTTTATATTTAATTCATTTTCACCTGTTGCATCTTTGGCCGCTTTTGCTGTATGAACTTGTATTAGTACTTGTGGGTATTGCACAAAAGTAGAATAAAGAAATCCAGGATAACTGATCGGTGCATCTTGGTTTAGTTGGCTGCACTAACGCCGAGCCAGACTGAGCAGCAGCAGCTTGGTCAAACCAGGTGGAACTAGTTCTCTGGTCAGTAGAGACAGAGACTGATCACAGATTCACCGATGAGAGGACGATGAGAGGAGTTCCACCTGCATGTCCACATGTCCTATTATCCCACCAAGCCCTCTGATTGGCTGAGAGTGTGAGAAACTCCAGCCAGACCAAGACCCACACATTCATATGGAGATGTGGGACTATAACTAGGAGGGATGAAGACTCTCTCTACAGAGACCTCTACAGCATCACTGCAGCATTCACCAACTCTCACCAGCATCTCACTCCGACTCACAAGGTCAATGGTAGATTCAACTTCATCTTCATCCTTGACTTCTTGTCTTTGTTGCTGCAACACTTTACTCCAGGAGCAGTTTATTAATGACTTTGTTCTTCTCTCTACAGATCAGAAAGCCTCTGGTGGAGACGTTACGCAGAGAGCGAATCAGCAGCAGCATCGAGCAGCTCAGGTCTCTCCTGGGTCCAGAGTTGTTCCAACAGCAGCCAGACTCCAAGCTGGAGAAAGCAGTTTGCTTCCTGACACAGCTGCAGCAGCAGAATCAACAGCAGAGAAGACTGCTGAACCACGTCAACAAGCTGCAGTCTTCCTGCTGAACCACGTCAACAAGCTGCAGTCTTCCTGCTGAACCACGTCAACAAGCTGCAGTCTTCCTCTGATAAGAGCCTGATGGAGGCTGACTTCTCTCTCCTGAGCTCCACAGTCCACAGCAGCACCACCAAAGAGAAGAGTCCAGTCAACAGCGCCCTCTGGAGGCCGTGGTAGACACCTACAGACTGGACTTACTCCCTCAAAGATCACTACAACTGAATTCTATGAAATTTAAGGACTTGTTCTTCTGTATGAACAGAAACTTTTATTTTCCCTTGATGGATTTTTATTTTCCTACTGGAAACAACTGATACTATATCTTTCAATCTAAGAAGGAGAACAAATTGTCATGCATATTGCATGAATCAAATATGATTGCTTTAGCAATTAATATTATTATGCTTCACTGTACGTCATGTATCAGTGACAAATACTGCTATGGTAACATTTGTTATCTTTTATTGATTAAGGTGATAAATGGACATATCGTCTTAATGGACTTTTAATCTCTTTGATTATTAACAACTGATCTGTTGTAAGATCCTAGTGTTCACTGTTTGTTTTGAAGTTTTACTTCATTTTATTGATCATTTTGATCAAACATTTTAATCGTCCTGTTGATGGACATTTTGTCATAATTGACCATGAATGGAAATTGATCTGTTTTAAGATCAACATGTTTATCCTTTTCTTTTTATAAAAGGTGTTGATGAAGTCTCTTTGTCACAGTTTCTACGTGATGAAAATGAACTGAATTTTACAGTTATCAAGAATGTGACCTGTTGTCTGGTCGTTTTTTATTGTCACTTTTGTTCAACCACAAATGTTTGAAAGTTAGAAACAACTCTGAAAGCAGAGTGACTACAGTGTAAAGACAGCTGTCCCCTTACTCTCTCTGAGTGCAGTGTGTCTTGTAGAAATCTACAAGTTGTTGTTGTGATGTATCATCACGTCTCACTGAAACTTTCATGCATGTTGTGTCTCACTGTGCCTTGTTGAATAAACAAACACTGTCAGATCAAAATGTTGTGTTTCTGTGTCACCACAGTGATGAAAGTTGGACATCAAAACAAATGCACATGGCCAAGACCGGACTTGAATAATTCCTCTTTAAAGGTTCGGCTGATTTCAACTCTGGGATTTCAGGAAAACCAACGTGTTAAAAGTGATTGTGGAGACATCAGGGATAGGGCCGGGCACTATTATTTATATAGAGGTGATTCTCCAGAAAAACAGGTGGAGAATTGACCTGAAACACAGTTCAGTTAAGGTGCTGGCTTGAGGTTCCAAAAACCATTGACTGCAAGTTAAAAACAAACAAACAAACAAAAAAAGAAATCCATTCAGTCTGCTCAAGCTGAGGGTGATGAAATGTTCATAGTTGCACAAGCTGCAGCAGTCAGGAAAGGTAAAAGTCCAACAGGGCGCTGTTTAGCTCAGTGGACAGAGCAGGCGCCCCATGAGCAGCGGCAGCCCCCGACTCGAATCCCACATCGCGTGGCCCTTTGCTGCATGTCATTTCCCCCATTTCCTGTCTCTCACAACTAACCTGTCAATTAAAGGCAGAAAAGCCCCAAAAAAATATACTTCACCGGCAGTTGTGCACAAGTTCCTGTGCATCACAGGACTTCAGTTGACAAAACTGATGGTTACTGGCTGACCACACGGTTTTCTCATGAAAGGCATACAGTATCTGTCTGCACACTATTAATCCATCTGTGCCTTGCAGGAGCAGAAACCTTTGATTTGAGGCCAAAGGATTCAGTTACAGTGTAATCTGTTCACAGCACCTCTTTTAAAACCACGCTGGCTTATTCAGATATTACATTGCTGACTTCAGACACCGACTTTTTGAATGTGGTGCAGCACCACATTGACTAGATTCTCCTTCACCCCTGTTGCAAGGCAGTTTGGTGAGTATCAGTCAACAAAGCATGTAGTTGGTCTACAACTGTAAATTGGATGAAAGATGCTTGCTTTGCTAAACCCTAAACCAGAGGAGCAGTTGAGAATATCAAGAGAAATCTTCGGAGCTTTTAGTTCACTTCTGAGATATTTGTTTGAGTAATTTCTCGAGACACACGCAGGTATTTCAAAGTTGTATCAGGAAACAGACATTGGCTTCTAGATGCCCCTTTACCCCTGTTGCAGGACAGTTTGTTTGGTGAGTAAACACTACAGTAGGTTTTACTGGCCTATAATCTGCGTATCGTCCCATCAGAGGGTGGGTCGATCAGGCCCAAAATAATTGGTCAGTGATATGGATATAGCCGAGCTGTGAGGAACACAGAGGCATCAGAGTCATCATGAGGGTCTTGTGTGTTGCTGTTGTTGTGCTGAGTCTCACCTCAGTGAGCCAGGCTGCACCACTGACCTGTGAGCATCTCCTCAAGCCACTGGACCAAGGGCCGGATGTAAGTTTATTTCCACATTTATTCTTTTTGCAGCAATAAATTGAACTTATTCATGCTACACTTACCAAACAAAGAGTCAAAATAAATGGTGTGAATAAACTAAATGTCCCTCTTCTGTTATTTCAGTTCTCTGGGAGATGGTACTTCATAGCTCTGTCATCAAGTGGCTGTTTCTTTCCAACTCTGTTTGATGCTCTTTGGCCAAGTCTTGCATTTGATATTACCTCAACTGGCAAACCAAACATCTATGGATCCACCGCTCACATTAAAATGTAAGAAGTCTTTTCACTGGTGAGAATCTTTAAAAGTTGCATCTGACTTTTAAAGAGTCATACCTTGATGATACAGTATCATGACCCAAAGCATTTGTGTGCTACATATCATTATGAAATCCTACTAGGTACGGATATTGTGACAACAGAACCGAGTCAGAATTCCACGGGAGCAACGTTGTATATGATGTTGATGATGGTGAGAAGTTTTTCAATATGCTGAGTGCACTGGTGTTTAGCTGTGTGTTGCTTTAGATGTTTTGAACAATGCAGAGAATGCTAAAATGAGGAAACATTTAAGATTTAAAATCATTCAGTCTTGTTAAATTCTTATATTAGATGTGGCTAATGATTTTTGTGTTTTTAACAAATGTAGATGAAAGTGTCAATTTCTTTATGATATCGTGCCTGTAATGTCAAACATTTGATGTATCATCTCCATAAACACATTTCTTGTTTCAAGCATCTGACCAACTTCAGCTGCTGCAAAGTGGATGTCCTGACTGTGTTGTTATGAAGGGGGATACCTACATGTCTGCTCTTTTTCTTCTCAGTAAGGACAAGATCAAGATACTTTTTAGAATAACTGTATGATGAAGTGAAACAATGCCATTTTTTTATAGGCTTTAATGTTTTACTATTCTGTAAGTCGTATGTCAGAATATATTCTTAATTAATTGAGTTGTCACTGTTTATGTTCCTAAGAGGCCTTTAATATATAATATAAATATACTAAACATGGTGTGCGCGCGCAGTAGTGTGGGTTAAAGTGAATGCAGTGTATTGCAGACATTTCAAGACAGAATGTCATTACAAAACTTTCATCTTAAATGTGTCACCTGTTTTATAGGCAGAAGACAGACGATCACGGCTGCTGAGATGACGGAGTTCGAGACACAGATAAAGTGTCTGGGCTGGTCCAAAGTGGTGCTCTTCAACACAGATCATGGTGAGACTTTGACAACAACAAAATAATTGTTTGTGGACTAGAAAATGTCCTTTGTCCTTCCAGTCAACTGTGATGATGAACTGTGTATGTTTTTTGTTCCCTGCACAGTATATGAAAACTGCCCGTCGGAACCTGGACCCTCTGAAAAAGAGAAATCAGAACTAAATGACCGGGTTGTGGCAAGATTCAAAAAAGCAAAGTTTGCAGAGTGTGTTGAAGAGGCAGTTCGTTCTTTCTTCCAGGCTGCCTGTGACTGGATTAAGGAAACTTGGAATGACCTTTGGTCATGGTAACTGTAATCAACTGTACAGTACTCTAACCTACTGATAACAAATATACCATTTCATTTTTTATCAATGGAATAAAAGTCATATAAATAAGTGAAAATATAATTGGGTCGTTATTAAACATTTATGCGACTACTGTTATCTGGAATTCAGAATTGTTGACCTGCAGGAGTAGCAGTGGAGTTGATGGGCCTATTAAGGTTCCTAATGAGGAGCAGTTGGTAACACTTTATAATGAGTACACACTATTAAGCATTAGTTAAGTGAATAAATATTTAATTCATAATTTATAACACAAAGTAATAACAAAGCACTTACTACTTGTTAATTAAGTATTTAGTGTGAGCACTATCTATGCCTTATAGAGTATTTACAAATGAGATATTACGGCTGCAATGCCTCAAGACTCACAAAAGTCTTGGTTATCTTAACAGACCAAGGAGAGACACAACACAAAGGGATAGTTCATATTGCATTGTATTTATTGCAACTTCCCAACATATTGTAACTGTACAACTGTTCTGTTGATGTAAAACAAACAAGGGTAAGCATGGCTGAATAAAAACTTGCCAACACCAACAGTGGATCACAGAAGTTTAAGTTCAGCAAATAATTCTTTAAAAAAAAAAGAGAAGAAATCTTTTGGAGCAGTGTTCCGGTCCATCCCAACACGCTTGAAAGCAGGAGACCAAACGGCCAGAGAATTCTCTTGTACCGGGACACGGTCTGATCCAGATTTTGGACTGCAATTTAGACAACAAAAATAAAAAGTAGAGTTATCAACAGTTTAAAAATAAAGAAAATAAAAAAAATAAAGATATTTAACTTAACTTAACAGGCACATTGGGGCGGTGCGTGGCGCAGTGGGTAGAGCGGCCATCCCATGTTGAGGCTACAGTCCTCGCCGCAGGCGTCCCCGGTTTGAATCCCGCGTCGGGCAGACCTTTCCTGCGTGTCATTCCCCCTCTCTCTGCCTCCCCATTTCCTGTCTATCTCTACTGTCATCACTATCAAATAAAAAAAAAGCAAAAAGCCAAAAAAAATATACTTTAAAAAAAACTTAACAGGCACATTCTGACAGATGAGAATATTATTGTCAGGTATTGTCCCCCCTCTATTAAATATGAAAGGAGACTGCTCTGATGATACAAGTCAGCGGTCCTGAAATGTGTGTTTACATGTCGCGGTAGTAGCCTACGTCAGGGAGCGAGAGCTAAAGCCTTCAGCTGCAGACAAGCTAATGTTAGCTATCATCCATGGATCATGTGTGGCAGCAAACAAAACCAACACATACTCACCACTAGTGCCGCTGACGGCCGCCGACTTCGATATCCATCTCCACACCGGCTTCTTCTGGGCCGCGTCCGCCGGACTCGTCCATTCTGGGCAGAGTTCTCCGTCTCCAACTCTCCATTCATCTTAGCTGCTGCACCAGGCTGCAGATATCTATCTATCTATCTATCTATCTATCTATCTATCTGTCTATCTGTCTATCTGTCTATCTATCTATCTATCTATCTATCTATCTATCTACTGTATCTATCTATCTATCTATCTATCTATCTATCTATCTATCTATCTATCTATCTATCTATCTATCTATCTATCTATCTATCTATCTATCTATCTATCTTCTATCTATCTATCTATCTATCTATCTATCTATCTATCTATCTATCTATCTATCTATCTTCTATCTATCTATCTATCTATCACCTATCTATCTATCTATCTCCGGCTGCAGTGTTGCCGCCTCCCAGCGTCGTCACGTTGATGACGTGCTGAGGGCTCGTCGACGTACACGTCCAGTGACTGCCGGTGCGCGTGCAACCCAAACCAGGGGGCAACAGACTGCTTCGGGGCTTCGGAGTCATGGCTGCATGTTCGGAGCTTTATACAGTCTATGGTTCGGAGTGAACTGATATCAAAGTAGATGCCGTATTGTTTGTAGGGCTGAAGCCGATGTCAGAGTACTCGCTCAGCTTGGGCGGTACCCGGGTGCCATTTCACTACTAGGAACCCCCCCCATGGGGGGCGGATAGCAATTTGAACACATTAGCTAGCATTAGCATGTTACCGTCACAACACGACCTGTCCATCTGCCCGTGTGTGCGCCAGCGCGAGAGAGCAGGGAGAGAGCAGGGAGAGAGCAGGGAGAGAGCAGGGAGAGAGCCGCGGCCGCCACAGACGCGTTTATAAATACAAATGGTAAACGCTGGTTGATAAGTTTCGTTTTTACCAGACCCTTATAATATTCCCAAGTTGCAATAAATACAATGCAATATGAACCATATCGTGTTGTGTCTCTCCTTGTGAGTCTTGAGACATTGCCAGCCTTTATATCTCATTTGTAAATGCTCTATAAGGCATAGATAGTGCCCACTTTAGATGAGCTCACACTAAATACTTAATTAACAAGTAGTAAGTGCTTTGTAACTGCCTGAATTCATGAATTCCTGCATTAATAACTGTTTATAAGTCATCCAATGGAAATGGAATTTGTGAGTTTTTATAAAACATTTACTAACACTCACTAACCATTCATACTGGACGTGTAAGAGCGGCTTGGGAATGCTGAATCCATCATTTATATAGATGAGCTTATTAATGAAGAGTAAAACATTTACAACTGTGATTGTAAACCACATACTAATGAGTATTTACGTCAGAAAGATGCTTTATAAATGATGAATTCAGTGTTTACTAATCCATAACTACTGTGCTTACCAATGATGAGTAAAACATTTATAACTATGTTTACTAACTACATACTAATGAGTATTCATGTGTTACAAATTATGAATTCAATATTTATTCATGCTTAACTAATGCTTAATAGTGTGTACTCATTATAAAGTGTTACCCAACAGTGTTTAGTTAATTAAACAACATGAATGAAGTCTGAGCTGTTTGGTGCTAAAGTTAGAGTTTAATGATAAATGTAGTTGTAGTTGCAGAGATGTTGCTTCATGCTGCTTCATGTTGCTTCATGCTGTAGGATGAATGAGGTGTTTTACAGTCTGGATGTTATTTGTTGTCTGGCTGTTGTGTGTGTGGGTTTGTGAATTGTGTACTTTGATAAAACCAGACTAGTTTGCAACTTTGTGTTTTAGCAAATAGAAAAAAAAACTGTGAAGTTCAGGAGTCTGAACATAAACACAGCAACTCTAAACTGATCTGAAACCAGTATAAACCGGTTCAGTCCTGGTTGTTCGAACCATCAGGTTTATGACTGAGGCGGTGCTGCCACCTGCTGGTCTGGAGCTGGAACTACAACATCTACAACAACAACATCTACATCTGCAACATCTACAACAACATCAACATCTACAACAACAACAACAACAACAACAACAACAACAACAACAACATCTACAACAACAACATCTACTGGACTGAAACGTTTCAACACATCACAGGTTTTATCAGCTGATAAAACGCTAAACTGTAATGTGAATGAATGTATTTATTTCGGTATATCAAGCTTATATAACCGAAAGGGTGTAGGTTGAAGCCAAAGCTTATATACCCCGACCCCCTTTGACCTTGAAAAAATAAAATAAAATAAATATATTTATATACGCATTAATACAAAAGGATCAGATCACAGACATTTGAAATTAATCAGTAAACTTAAATTTCTGATCACAACAAAATAAAGAATAGTACACAGCGCATAACTCAAAATAGTAGAAAATCATTGAACTTAATTTTCCTACTGTAACGAGAAATGATGTTGTTCTTATAAAGTCTTGTAAAGCCGACTAGAGTACAGCAGAATTTAATATTTTCAGGACAGTTATTCCAGATGTTCACCGCTCTAACAGAAAGACAGGGATTTTTTTTTTTTACAGTAGTTTGAGTCTTTGTTTTCTCCAATAATAACAGTGGTCTTCTCAGGTTAGAACATTTTAAACAGATTCTGGATATCTGGAGGAAGAAGAAGTTTATTTTTTGCTTTGTACTGAACCAAAGGCTCAGTGTCTGAACCCATTTTACTTTCTTCTCAACAGCTTCATTTACTGTAAAAGGAGTTGACATGAATACAAATAGTAAACAGGGAACAGTAAACAAGGAAAACACAGAGAACATGATGTTCATTATACAACAAGGTTTTATATTTCTTTATGAAAAACATCAAAGCAAAGGGGGTTTTCATAGAAAATGTACTTTTCTGAATATGACATATGACATTTCTGAATATGACACACACCACATTGCATTCTGGTTGTTGTAGTTTCACTGTGGACAGAAACAACCAGAGTTTAGTCACGTTGCCATGACGCTGGAGATGTATAATTATACAGTCGATGCTGTCTGATGCTTCTGTAGTTGTGATGCGGTTATTGTTTATATTTTTATTTTCTACTAAACAGGATTTTTGTTTTGTTTTGTTTTGCAAAATGCATTTTCCTATTGTGAACAATAAATATTATTTCTACAGCTTCATGATCTGATCGTTGTGTTTTTATTGTTTCTACGTTGTTGTGTAATAACCTTTAACTAACCCTGTGATCAGACTGTTGTTCATTCTGATGTGACAACAACGTTCAGTTTGAAACCGTTTGATTCAATTCAATTCAAAAGTACTTTATTATTCTGTTAGGCAAGGCAAGGCAGTTTTATTAATATAGCCCGTTTTTACCAGCAGTTTGTCTCAAAGGGCTTTACATCCCATCATAACAACATCCTCTGTCCTTAGACCCTCACATCCACTGAGGAAAAACATGGAACATGGAAAACCCTTTTAACAGGGAAAACGATCCACACATACACACCACAGACACACACACCCAACACAATAATAACACACATTCCTACAACCACACATAAGTACAAGGACTCGCAGCAAAGGTTAAAAACAAAAGACACATAGTACAAGGATAAAAATGAGTTAAAAACAGGTTCATTAAAAAGGACAAAGTTCTGGTGGGAGTTCAGAGTTTAGAAGTCGGACTGAGGTGGGAATGAAATGAATGATCCGTTCTGAGGAAACAGTTTGGTTCTGCAGGAAGAGTCGGAGGTTCAGGGTTCAGAGTTCAGAGAAAAGGACGAAGGTTTCCAGAAAAGTGTCTTAGCAACCGAGAAAAACACCTCAGAAATAATTCACCTTTAAAGGGCGAATGCGTGGAATCTCTGGGAGTTCAGATAGGAGGATCCATGGAGGTCTGAACCTACTGTTGGACCAGTAGTGTGTGTGTGTGTGTGTGTGTGTGTGTGTGTGTGTGTGTGTGTGTGTGTGTGTGTGTGTGTGTGCGTGCGTGTGTGTGTGTGTGTGTGTGTCCCCTCCTCTCTCAGAGTTCCGCCCCCTGCGATGATGTCACCACATCAGCTCAGATTTAAGGCCGAGAAGAAGAATTCACATCATCAGACTGAAGCAGCAGCAGGAGAAGAAGAAGAAGGAGGAGAAGAAGAAGAAGAAGAAGAAGAAGAAGAAGAAGAAGAAGAAGAAGAAGAAGAAGAAGAAGAAGAAGAAGAAGAAGGAAAATGGCCGACTCCACCAGCGTCCACTCCGACTCTTCGTCGTCCAACAGCTCCTCCTCTTCCTCACTGAAGGAACTCACTCACTCAGGTACGTGATGCTGCGTCAGGCAGCTCGGTTGTCATGGAGACGACCGACAGCTCGGTTGTCATGGAGACGAGAGTCCCGACGACTGTTGTTATTGATGAGTTATCGATCGATCAGAGTTGAGAGTTGAAGCTTCGTGTGTTTGTTCCTCAGCTGGAGAACAAGGCTGATTGTTCTGAGTCAGCTGAGGCTCAAGCTGCTTAGAGGGGGGGGGGGGTAGAGGGGGGGTAGAGGGGTAGAGGGGGGTAAGCTGCTTTAACACACCACACACACACTGGGTTAGGAAACGTTACAACAAGAAGAAAATTATTATTTATTATTGTATTCCAAGGAATTCTTCTCCTTCTTCTGAGGAAATCCAACTTCCCGTGGGAGAAAACTCACCAAACTTCACAGAAACATCCGACCCCCATGATGCCAGATTCACTCAACTCCAAGGACACAATAAGCATTTAAATTTATAAACTTTAAAACTTCCTACCAAACCAACGGTAGATGCTACAGTTTTTAAACTTTCACCAACCTGTAGCCCAGATGCTGCTGAAACTTTTGTCCACTTAAACTTATTACAAATTATGAAGTCCATCACTCTGTTTTTTTCAATAACTGTAAAACTTATTAAACCTATCTCCTCCCACAACTTTTGCTCAATTGTCACCAAACTTGCTTCAGAGCATCTCCAGACCGTCCTCCACAAACGATTTACACAGATTTTTGATTGATCAAAAATTGAGTCTACAGTGCATGAAAACGTTTGACTGTAAACATAATAAAATTCCTGCTAAATACATAAAAATTGAGAATATTCTGGAGTCATGGTTGATGAAGTTTGGCAAATATCAGAGTTTTATCTCAAAAACTGATTTTTTGAGAACATTTTGACTTCTGCTCTCGATTGATTGATTGATTGATTGATTGATTGATTTACTTTAATATCCCCAAGGGGGCAATTTAGTATACAACAGCAGTTGGCACAATAAACACACCAGATGCAACACATAGGTAGCAATAAATAGATAGAAATACAGCGTATATTAAAACATAACGATACAAGAAATAGAAATACCAGGATACATCATAAAAATTATTACCTGCAAGTCACATCAAATCATCAGATCAACAACTGCAGTCAATGTGAGAGTGGTATTTTTAAACATCACATTTTCTCTTATGAAGCAAAACACTTAAAGCTAAAAACAAATCACCAACATTTCCATGCTGTCTAGATGCAATTTATGTATTATCAGATTTTTGTTTAAATATTAGAATTTGTGACTTTTTGACCATTTCTGAAAACTGCCATGACAACAGCTGCCTGGCTTTGACTCCCTGAGTCTGTTTGTTTATGTGACAGTGCAGCTGAGGAATCGAACCTGAACCCGTCGGGGCGGTGCTCCAACTCTGACTTAGTTGAGTCTCCATGGTAACAGGTCAGCTATGACCTCATCTGATCCATCTAGAATAAAGGCTGTGTCAGGGATTCAGGTCCAGGTCCAGATGACGAACAAAGTAAAACTGTTTCTGTTAGTTTGGTCTGAGGCTTAAATAAAGTCCACATGACTTCTGGTGTGAGAGCAGTAATCTGGATTAGAGAGGGGAGAGAGGGGGCGGCTTCACTTTGTGTTTGTTGTTCAGCATCATAACAACATCCTCTGTCCTTAGACCCTCACATCCACTGAGGAAAAACTCCATGGAAAACCCTTTAACAGGGAAAACCAGGAGAAACCTCAGGGTGAGCAACAGAGGAGGGATCCCTCACCCAGTGTGGGAGTTGAAGCTTTTAGCCAGGTTAACTTGACTCGTGCACCTTTACTGCATGGAAAAAATGTCCACAGGACTCCGGTGTAAAAAGATTAGAAAGAATGTATTTATTCCTTGTTTTCCAAAGGTATCTCATTACAGGAGTAATCCAAAATCAAAGTTTTCTCATTCAAAAAGGCACTACGGTAAGAAAACTGTGTGGCTCAGTCTAACCAAGCCTCAACTGCCTCTGTCCTCTTAAAGCGACAGTAACATAGGTTACAAAAATCACATTTAACTTATCATGAATTAAATCACATGAATTTAACTAATCTTTTGCCTATTTTTAATCAACTATTTATCCAAAACAAATCAATTATTTATTTACAATAATATGAACTTTACGATAAACAAACAAAACCTGTAGAAGCACACAAAACACACTTTGTCCCGTCTGTCTGTCCTGGGTGTGGGAGCCAGAGATGTTGTTACAGACAAGAAAACAGTTTATAACACAGATGGATTAAAGATATTTTTTTCCGTCAATGGGAAAAATAAGGGGGGGGTCAGCTCCCGGTCGGTAATTTATCCCACTAATCAGTGAAGGAAAAAAACTAAGATTGTGGGGGATATTTTTTGCACTATCTGGCAACCCCGGCCTGCCTGTTGGTATGAGCCCGGTGGCGTGACTCACTTTCTGGATGCGGTGAGACGCCAAGTATTTGTGTGTGTGTGAGATACACCAAGGAGCGTTGGGTCTCCTGCTGCTGTCGGCACAAGCAAGGGTTAGGGTTAGCCTAACCTGTTCGTCCGAGTGGAAGTAACGGCGCACATTTGGTTTCGTGTATTTTTTATTTGGTTTCGTTTATTTTTTACAGGGGTTTGGTGACTCACCTTTTTCACTACTTCTGAGTTTGCAGACATACAGTCGCCTATGCATCTTCAGGTATATACAGGGTTTGGTTGCCCTTGGTCAGCCTTCTGGTCATTTCAACAATTAAAACTGCTTAATTTTTCATTGTTCTCAATGGTTAACAGAATCATTTTATTGAATATCAAAGAAACAACGTTTTTAGAACAAGGTTCATTCATCAGGTTTAAAATACAAGACGAGAAATGACGACAATTTATGCACACCGGACGAAGGAACCCCGAGTGGGTGGCGCCAGGAGTTGGTGGGGGGGCAACTGCATTGAACCAGCTTGGGGGGGGGGCTGCTTGCAAAAGGTTGAGAACCCCTGGGCTAAGGTAGTATACACACTATACTCCTTTTTATGTGGAAATATTTGGGAAAGAACTGTGTGGCAAAAAGAAGGAACCGCTCTCAAAGGGCGGCGTAGCGTAAAGATGAACGGGGAATATGATTTAGCCCAGAAAAAATTTTAGTCAAAAGATTTATTTTTGCTTTAATCCATGAACGCAGAATGTAGAAACATGGAGATGTTAACAACAGCTTCTGGTAGGCAGGGAGAGCAGACCAGCTTAATGGGAGGACTGGATGGCAGACTGGTTCATAGGAAGAGAGGGCAGACCAGCTTAATGGGAGGACTGGATGTCAGACTGGTCCATGGGAAGAGAGGACAGACCAGCTTAATGGGAGGACTGGATGGCAGACTGGTTCATAGGAAGAGAGGACAGACCAGCTTAATGGGAGGACTGGATGGCAGACTGGTTCATAGGAAGAGAGGACAGACCAGCTTAATGGGAGGACTGGATGGCAGACTGGTCCATGGGAAGAGAGGACAGACCAGCTTAATGGGAGGACTGGATGGCAGACTGGTTCATAGGAAGAGAGGGCAGACCAGCTTAATGGGAGGACTGGATGGCAGACTGGTTCATAGGAAGAGAGGACAGACCAGCTTAATGGGAGGACTGGATGGCAGACTGGTTCATAGGAAGAGAGGACAGACCAGCTTAATGGGAGGACTGGGTGGCAGACTGGTTCATAGGAAGAGAGGACAGACCAGCTTAATGGGAGGACTGGATGTCAGACTGGTCCATGGGAAGGGAGGGGAGGCCGGTCTAACAGCAGGGGAAAGGGTGGGAGGGGGGTTAAGCACGCAGTGGCTGGTGAAGAGAGATGGAGCTCTGTTGGATCTGTGGAAACACAGTTTGTTTGTTTGTTTGTTTATTAAAGACTCCCATTAGTTGGGTTGACTCCCTGGGGTCTTGATCACTGAAATTATAATACATATTTCCATTAATACATTGTTATTCACAACCATTAAAATACATTACATACAGTACACACACACACACACACACACACACACACACACAATCTCACAGCACAATTCAAAATACACTGACAAAGACACTCTAGACTACGAAAATACAAGAACACAAAGACAACCCTTCAATGTCTTCTGTTTTAAGTTTGTTCTACATAATGGTAACAAGAACCGATATTCAGTCATTTGCCTTGTAAAATGATTGTGTGTGTCTGAAAAAAAAGATAAACTTCTGTGCAATATTTCTGGTGTTTTTGTCATGACAAATATTGCACTCTACTTTCAACACTTAGCCACGCTAAATGGCGATTCATTGTTCTTGTATTGGTCTGGTACGAGCATTTTAGAACCAAGCGAGCCGCTTTGTTCTGGGCCACCTGTAGTCTAGTCATATTTCTCTTTGATGTAAGAGTGGAGAGGAGAGGGCTGCTGGAGTGCGCATTGCTCACATAGCTGGTGGAGGAGTTTCCATTGACTAAATGGGCATGAGCTGCTGCGGGTGTCGCGCGACACACGTTTCACATCGCGGTCTTTTCCAGTGTACTTCAGCCATAACCCTATAGCAGCGTAGTTATGAAATGGTTCAGAGCTACCTGAACCAGCCCTAACTAAAAGCCCTGTCATAAAGGAAGGTCTTAAGTCTAGACTTAAATGTAGTTAGAGTGTCTGCCTCTTTGACCCATGGAGAGAGCTGGTTCCACAGTAAAGGAGCCCGGTAACTGAAGGCTCTACCTCCCAGTCTGTTTTTAGAGATACTGGGAGTCACTAACAGACCTGCGTTCTGGGAGCGGAGTGCTCTGGTAGGACAGTAAGGAATGATTAGTTCTTTCAGATAGGTTGGAGCTTTATCATTAAGAGCCTTATAAGCAGGGATGCAAACAGCGCGCCGAAATGCGAAACTCGCTTTTTTCATGACCAATTAGGTGACTTGTGTGAATCGTTCAGATCCGAAGAGTTTTTGTTTTTGAGGAGGAGGGAGGGGGGGGGGGGTCTCATCGTCTCAGCTGGGGTCAGTAAAATGTTTTTCTAACAGGCTGACAGTGACAATCCCGTGAAACTGAGGCGAACTCATTCATGGTCTCTGATTATACTGATAACAGCCGACCTCCAATGTAGACGCGCGGCATGCGCGCTCATTAAAGCGGCGCGTATCCGCGTGCAGTCGGTGCGACGGCGTCGCCGTTTTTTCCCCCCGTGCATGTCCGTGGACCTGTGCGCCGCGGTCATGCACGGTTCCCTACGTTGCTGTGTCAGGCAGGTGTTTCCACGGAGCTCTGCCCCGTTTCAGAGGTGAAGGAAGCCCTACGTGGAAAGACGTCGCCTCCGCGATGTAGAATGTCTTCAATTAAAGTGAAACTAACACATTAGGCTATATATATGTCCATTACACACTGAGTGAAACATCCCATGTCTTTATTTATTCAGTTTATTTTAATAGTAATAATTATGACTAACATTTAGTGAAGGCCTTCAGTATCTCCAAAATTGAAATATTGCAAAGGATTTTTTTTTCTAAGCATTTTTAATATAGAAATGTTGGCCTTCTGAAAACTATGTCCATATGCACTCAATACTTGGTTGGGGTTGAACTACTGGAAATTGACTTTTCCATGATATTGTAATGTAGCCTAATCATTTGTTAATGGTGAGCCCCCCCACGCCAGACAATTCCTCTCTTTTTTGGTCCTGACCCGTTTGCATCCCTGTATAAATCAGCAGAAGGATTTTGAAGTCTATTCTAAATCCTACAGGAAGCCAGTGGAGAGAAGCTAAGGTGGGAGAGATGTGCTCTCTCTTCCTAACTCCTGTCAAAACCCTCGCTGCGGCATTCTGGACCAGCTGGAGACTCTTTAGAGAGTTTTTTGGACATCCTGACAGGAGAGAGTTGCAGTAGTCTAGCCTAGAAGTGCATGCACCAGTTTCTCAGCATCACTATGGGAGAGGATATTCCTAATCTTAGTGATACTGCGCAGATGGAAGAAGGCGGTCCTAGTCACGTGTTTTATGTGGGAGCTAAAGGAAAGGTCCTGGTCAAAAATGACTCCAAGGTTGTGTCTGAAATCACTCACTCATTCCCTCCTCCCTCCTCACTATATAGTGAATTCAATATAGTGGACTATATAGTGGACTCACTGGTCAAATAAAAAAACACTTTCGGACACTACTCCGCCGCACAGTTAATGACGTATTACGTCGCGTAATTAAAACGTTCCGACCACGATTGTAACGACCGGTGCAGGTACCATGGATACAACCATGGTAACGGCCGGTGTAGAGGAGTAAAGCAATATATTAAGCGGTAATATATATATATTTAAGCATCAAAGATGTTCAATCAAACCCACATAGTTTGAAACAACATTCAAAACACACACAGCCACTCACAACTAAGCATAATGTCCACTAGCTTAATGCTAACGTTAATGTAAAACCTCATAGACGGGCTAACAGAAATTAGCCTCGCTATCCAGAGTCTGTGGTCAGTTTATAACGCTTGTTAGGAAATTTGCTCCGACGTTTGTTGTGGGAGTCTGTGTGTGGCAAGGTGAAGAGGGCCCGGGCGGGGATTGAACCCACACCTCCCGGGTAAGAGTCATGCGCGCTTGCCAGTCACCCAAAGGGACAAAACAGGGGCAGTGTGTGGCGCAGTGGTTAAGGCGGCCGTCCCATGTAGAGTAGGGATGTGGAGATTCACCGATTCATATCGGTGGTCCGATATAAACGTATGCGATGCGACTGCACCGGTAGATTCAGGCTACATCGGACATAATTTATGGTTGAATTTGCGATGCATCTCTTCTAGCCTTCTACATCGGTAAATTCCATGGTTAAATCGATCATTTCATTTTCCGAGGCAACCTGAATGCACCACCGCGGAGCCGTGCGCAGCCTCCTGCCCCTGACAGGCAGCACCAGTAGCAGCAGCTGTAGTCAGAGCCGCCAAGAAAAGTAAACAGTCCGAGTGAAGCGGCGGGTCAATACTCGGCCGTCAGTGGCTGTAACGAGGAGCAGGGCCGTGGTAACGTCTCTGGTAGTGGCTCTGGTTGTAGTGAGCTGGGAAGCGGTGGTAGCCGCGGATGCTAACCGCTAGTTAGCGGTAGCGGTTAGCATCTGGGACAGCTAGCAGGGCTAGTAGCTCTCCTACTCTGCTGCATGCAGAAACCTGAGCTCTGTCACTGGCTGGAGAGAAAACACAGACTCTCCACCCAAAATGTCCTGTGCACAACAAAACATCTGTGACTTGTCTCTTTTAAGTTGTTTTGTGAAGCACTTTGTAAACTTGTGTTTTTAAAGGTGCTATATAAAAAAGTTATTATTATTATAATATAGGAAAAGACCAAACTGCAGAGGACTACACAAGACTAGCCCATATGATTAAGCTGGATTTCATTTCCACCATTTATTTCCTCTAGACTGTACCTTTCAAATATGATTTGACAGGTTTTCCCTGTAAAAATTAACCAAATATAGGCTACATGCCTCAAATTGATACAGAGAGTAAAGCAGAATGGTATTGAGGTGTATTGAGTGTATTTTGGTGTACTTACAGGTCCTTGTTACACTTGTAATAAGAAATGCTTGTGCAAAGAGAGAGGCCACTTTGGCATTTCTTATTACAAGTGTAACAAGGACCTGTAAGTACACCAAAATACACTATGTATTTACAATGTAAGTACTAGGGGTGTGAACGTGTACGAAAATATGTACACGTGTACACTGTGCATTTTTTTTCGTGTACACGCTTCAGGACTGCTATAGGTTGCTATAGCCTTATTTTTGTTTAGTCTGATATGTGCAGCCGGTGACACTGCAGCCACCGTGCCGGTGTTACACCGGAGCGGAGGAGACTGGACAGCGGATTCGTCCCGCCCCCCTTCCCCCCCGACACGCACCGCACCGTAACTGGAGAGATCTGCCCGGTGAGCGTTCAGAGTCGACCGCCGTACCCCCGTACCCCCCCCCCCCCCCCCCCCGGTCTCGCGGTCCTCCACCCTTCCTGATCCGCTGCAAGTTGCCAGAGCCCCGCGGAGCCCAGTCTCTCCCTCCTCTCCCACACTTCAGCACCTGTCCTGGGCTACAGCTTGGCTCGCTCCACCGTCCTTTATTTTTGAAGTATAACTAATAATAATGCACCGTACTGCCTAACCATACACACATATGAGTGACCAGAACAGTAAATTGTTTACGCTACTTTTAAAAGGAGTAAGTCATTTAAAACGAGGAGCGAGCCGAGCCGACACGGTGCAGCCCAGGACAGGTGCTGAAGTGCGGATGAGAGGAGTGGACAGACCGGGCAGGAGCAACCAGCCCAGAGGCGTCTCGTCAGTCCTCGGCCGTCTTCAATGTCTCGAGACACCCCTTTCAATTCTTTTAAGGTTATTTGTTTGTGTTTAGGGAGGCTATATTTGCATAGAATATTTTTTGGCAACCAGAAAAGCAATGTCTGACCCGGCGTTTATTTCGGATGGGCGTTTACTCGGTGGCGGCGCCATCACACTCGCTCGCAAAAAAAAAAAAAGAAAGGAAAAAAAAACTCACTCACGCACATTTTGTCTGGAGGAGGGAAGCGCGTCACAGCATCATTTTTATTAAATCATAGTTTTCTCTAAATTAAGACAGTGTGAGGGACTATTTTTCACCCAGCCCCCCCAAAATGTACGCTATGTAAAAAAAAAAAAAAAATAATAATAATAATTGCGTGTATTGTTTAGGGATTTTTTACTAAACGTTTACAGTTTCATTCCGTGTAAACGTTTACACGTGTACACAGTCACACCCCTAGTAAGTACATGTTATTACATACGGTTACATAGGTAGTTACACTGTAATTAATTAGGTAGATACACAGGAACAAGGACCCCTTAAAATAAAGTGTTACCAACACCTGCATCTGCTTCTAACTCCCCAAACCAGACTCAGTTAATTTACAGATTCATTTCAGTGGTAAACTATTTTACCTGTTTCCACTGATCTAATCTAATCGACTGAAGTAACAAGTGATTAAACAGCAGTTATCACACAGTTAACTTTCCTGTGTGATGATGATCTGATGAAGGTTAACTCAGTAGAAAACACAAAGATTTACATTGTTCAGTATTGGCAGTAAATATTAACATTTGTTACCTGAATTAAAATTTAATCCATCTCCGCAAAGAACCAGATTTTTTTATCTGAACAGTTTGATTGACAGGACAGATGATCAGAGGGGCAGAGTTTTTACCTCCATCATTAGGCCAGGGACAGAAGAATGGGTGTAGTTTGTCAGTGAAGCAGCAGCCAGTGAAGGAGTAGATGAGAGCTGCAGCATCTACGTCATAAAAGGAGACCAGACCCTCCTCATAATCCACAAACACCCCCACCTTCTCAGGACCAGACCTCAGACTGAGAGGGACTGGGGAGTTAGCATTAGCTGCGTACTCATTTCCATTTCTCAAACATATCGTCCAGTAACCTTTCTGAGGACTCGCTGTGATGTCTCCCTTCCTGTTGATCGACTTTCTGGCCACTCCCACATCCCAGTTGGTTTTTCCTTTAACCTGAACCTCAAAGTAAAATCTGCCTGAAGAGAAACTCTGTTTTCCTAAAACACAGGCACATTTATCAAATCTCTCTGGGTTCTTTGGGAGTTTCTTCTCCTCATCACCACAGTGAACTTGTTTTCCATCATCAGACAGGATGAGATAACGACTTGCTGTATCAGGATCCAGAGTCACATCCACTGCAAACTTCTGGACCATCTTCACCTCAGCGTCCATCATCTTCATCTTCAGCTTCATCATCATCTCCTTCATCTGTCCACGGAGCGTCTCCTCCAGCTGAGACACAGCTCTCACCACAGTCCTTTCATATGATGGTGGATGGACTCTGACCTGTGTCCAGTCCTTGGTGGGTGCAGCAGCTTTCAGGGATGGGAAGCTTTGGAGGAGGTGGAGGTGGTCTTCAGAGAGTGAGAGCTGCTCCACCTCAGTGCTTCTCTTCTCCAGCTCAGAGATTTCCTGTTCCAGCTCTGTGATGAAGTCTTCAGCCTGTTTCTCTGAGCTTTTCTGTTTCTCTTCGATCTCCTTGATGAGCTGCTTCAGGCCTCTGTCAACAGACTCCTTCAGAGCAGTGAAGACCTCAACACCTTCTGCTTTCTCTCTGTCTGCAGCAGCTTTACTGATCTTCACCGACTGTTTCATCTCCTCAATCTTCAGTCGTCTCTTCTGGATCATCTGCTGAGTTTCAGCCTCTGTCTTCTGCAGCTCTGCCTTCTTTCCTTCATATTCTTCTCTAAGAGGAACAAACTCATGAGTCTTGTGGTCTAAAACAGAGCAGAGCATGCAGACACATGTCTGGTCGGTCTGACAGAACAGCTCCAGAGGTTTATCGTGCTTCCTACACATCCTGTCCTCCAGGTTCTCCACAGGCTCCATCAGCTGATGTCTCTTCAGACGTGACACTGTCAGATGAGGCTCCAGGTGAGTCTCACAGTAGGAGGCCAGACACACCAGGCAGGACTTCAGGGCCTTCAGTCTGGTTCCAGTGCAGACGTCACAGGGAACTTCTCCTGGTTTGGAAACTTGTTGCTCTGAGCTGCTGCTGCTGGTTTTCTGTTGAGCTTCATGTCTGAACTGAGCAACAACCTCAGAGATGAACCTGTTGATCTTCATCTGAGGTCTTGTGTAGAAAACCTCTTTACACATTGGACACTGACACCTGTCACTAACGTCCCAGTGCTGAGTGATGCAGCTCTGACAGAAGTTGTGTCCACATGGTGTAGTGACTGGATCAGTGAAGACATCCAGACAGATGGAGCACAGGAACTGATCTTCAGACCTCAGGTTGCTGGCAGCAGACATGTCTACACACTGAGGGAGACAAAACAAACATTCATTAAATGTCCGTGAAGGTTCTCAGTCATCCAGGTCATCGTAGTGAGTAAGTGCTGAAAGTTTTTAAGGCCCTTATTGGAAAACAGCCCCCATACATTTCATCTTGACGAGAACGGTGCTCTGGATCTCACTCGATTCGATCCAGTGGCTTCATTTGTCTTAAGGTTACTCTTATACATTCTGAGCTCAGTAAATTAGTATTTTCATTTGACGCTCCAAACTCTTGGAATATTCTCCAACAAGCTTTGGGGCTATGAGACAATAACAGAACGTTACCAGACAGAGTTGTTTTAGAGGGAAATTAATGCTAATTTCATGCAGGGACAGTTTTTCATCAACAGTCTCTGTATTTCCCTCTAAAACAACTCTGTCTGGTAACGTTGTGTTATTATTTCATAGCGTGGTGAATGTGCAGGTCACAACTTGTCCACCAGAGTGTTGTGGAGTTGTTGGATTGTGTATTTGATGAGTTTGATGAGGGAAACCAAGAAATCCCACGAGCCTCCGTAGCGTAGCTCTGAGCAGCTCACGGCTCTGCTCCGCTGTTCTAAAAATAGCTTGCATCGACAATTAAATGTAACGAACCTACTGCTATGACTATAGGGATTATGGCAATGGGCCAATTTGACAAAATGTTGAACTATCCCTTTAAAAAAAAGGTTTAAAGAGGAATTAAGCAAGTCCGGTCCCTTTTCGGCTGTTTTGCTAACCCTCCACCTGGACATACATTTGTTTACAATGATACTGGCGAGAAAACAATCGGTAGACCGGTACATAACGTTATTTATCATCTACCATGTTACCATGTATATATTTGTGTAGTTTAATTCGTCCTAAACAAGAGATTACGGGTTACGGGGCGTGTTTGTGTGGCGGTGCCGCCATGGAGACGAGAGCTGGGACACGGGGGTGGCGGCCCCCATCTTATGAAGTTGGTTTTCAGCCAAGGGATGCTAGGTGGAAGGCAGAGAGCCTCCACTGTCCCTCAAGTTACAAATTAAGCCATTTTCAAAACCACCACAATTACTCCAAGGCAGTTTACTTGAAGGAACTTAGGCAGGATCAAGAAATAAGACTTAAAAGCGACACGATGGCTGTTGAGGCCATAAGGGTAACGGCAGTCGCAGCACAGGAGCACGCATGAAATCTTCACAGCAGTGCAGCTGATACTGTAACACCACATACTATACTGCACTGATTTGGTCCAAAATTCAGACTGATCGGTTCAGTGTAAAACATTTATTAATTGATGTAATGTGGTGATTTCTGTACGTAGGCTACAGAGCCCAGAGGCAGCGCTGCTCTTCTGTCCAATAGAGACACATGATGAGTTGGCAGTAGACCAGCTGGCAGTAAACCTCTAAAAACCTGTGGGTAAGTAACTCGGCTCGTTTTCGCCCCCGGGGTGACGACGCCTGTTGCCCGGCTGAGCAGCTCCGGAGACGGGCCGCTGCCTCTGTGACATCGGAGCGGAGCAAACTTCCAAACAGGCGTCATGGATAAATCGACCACAGATTGGGAATCTAAACTGTGACTTTCTCGCATGAAAAAATATTAAAACTGAATAAAGCATTGTTATTTCTTTACTTGCCGTTCACGGTTTACTGCAGACCTCCACGCATTTTTTCACGAATCCTGCCCCAAGTTCCTTTAAGGTAAAAATGTAGCATAGTTAAAGTCCATACTTTTATCTTACTGGATTTAACTGGATGCAAAAGTATCTGCTTTCTGCTGATGTCTCGCTGTGACCTACAACAGCAAATGAGGCCATCGGTGGAAAGATAAACTGTTTCTAAATAGTGAAACTGGGAGGCAGTTGTCGGGTCGGACCACAGACAAAACATTTTACTCAGAGTCACTTTCATTGAATCCGTGTGTACGCCGATATTTATGGAAACAATGCCGTGTTTATGGGAAACGTTTTCAAAACGAACAAGAAAAGGATAATTTTGGGGAAAGGCTTTGTTTCCATGTGGACACGGCCTCTCGTCTTTAGAACTAGAAAGCGTCTTGGATTGGTGGTGAACCGTCTTCAAGAACCAAAACAAGTCCAGTTGCCTTCAACTTCAGCACCTAATGATTCATTTAAAATAATGTTCTGTGTCTTTAAGACTGTGGTTCTCTACCTGGGGGGCGGGGCCGACCTGTTGACCTGGTCGTATTTTATAATACAAGGCATCAAACATCTGTTAGCTTTGCCTGGTTTCTATTGAAAAGAGACGAAAACAACTCACCCACTCTGCTCCAGTTATACGCTATGCAGCAACTTTCCGTGTCCAGCACAGAGTCCAGGCACTGACAACACACGTCCGAGGCCGACTGGCAGTACAAACATCTGGTTTCAGCACAAACATCTGGTTTCAACCCAAACATCTGGTTTCAGCACAAACATCTGGTTTCAGCGGCCACCGACAGGCAGTGACCACCAGACTGAGCACTTGATTCCCCCAGATCCAGCACATAGACTCCACCGGCTCTCTCCCTCTGTCACTTTTAGCTTCCATTTCCAGAACATAGTCTCCACCGCAGCTGCCCCTCTTTCACTTTACTCCTCCATTTCCTTCAGCTCGTCTTCAGTAAACTCGGTCTCAAACTGATAGTAGCGCCCATTGAAATGAAACCAGTCGTTGTTGTTCTCAAACTCCATAAACTCAGCCGTGTCCGTGATGTTTCTTTCACTAAATTACAGACAGTCTCTTCCGGCAACGAACGGCGTCCTGATCGCCCGTGTGACGTCGCGTCTAATCTCGCGCTTGTTTACGTGATTCTCTCCGTTCATTTCCCTGTGAACACTCGATAATAACTTTTATAAACTGGTAGACAAGATACATAGGAACTTTGGCTGCATTATATGGAGTAATACACACACATTCATCCTTGAGCTGCAGGACTCTACTTCACTCGGTAATCGCCACCACGCCAGCTGACTACCTGTAACCATGGCTACAACAAGCAGACATCACAGCAGGGACAACACGGCTGAGTTCATGGAGTTTGACAACAACGACTGGTTTCATTTCGATGGGCGCCACTATCAGTTTGAGACCGAGTTTATTGAAGACGAGCTGAAGGAAATGGAGGCTAAAAGTGAAAGAGGGAGAGAACTGGTGGAGTCTAAATGCTGGACCTGGGGGAATCAAGTGGTCAGTGTGGTCACGCTCAGTGTGGTCACTGCCTGTTGGTGACCGCTGAAACCAGATGTCTGTGCTGAAACCAGATGATTGTGCTGAAACCAGATGTTTGTGCTAAAACCAGATGTTTGTGCTGAAACCAGATGTTTGTGCTGCCAGTCATACTCGGACGTGTGTTGTCAGTGCCTGGACTCTGTGCTGGACACGGAAAGTTGCTGCATAGCGTATAACTGGAGGAGAGTGGGTGAGTTGTTTTCGTCTCGTTTCAATAGAAACCAGGCTAAGCTAACAGATGTTTGATGCCTCATATTATGGGATGGGACCCTGTTTGTACTGTTGATGGCGTTTGGTGCTGTTCTGAGCATTATTTGTGGCTGTAAGTGGCTTTTTGATCGGTTGATAGTGGATATAGACTGCGCTGTTTGTTATGGTGCGGTCATTGCTAAAGTTGCTACAACTGGAGAAGCTAGCGGTTAGCAGACTTCATCTCTCGAGGGGGGGTCTAACTCAGTGTTATGGTGCGTTGGACCATGGGTTAAGTTTATGCCGGAATATCCCTTTAATGACTTATAGAAATATTGTCTGAAGGGCTGTGAAGCTTTTCCACCTGTAGGGGGCGTGGTGGAGGAGGTTTGAGAAGCTCTGGTTTAAAGTTAATCTGTTTACCCTGCTGGCATCAATGCGGAAGTGAAATTCAGCCTAGTTTCCTGTCTATGGTTATTATGGTATGTAGCTTTGTTAAAAGACATGTTTTCATGACGTCACTGAAAGAGAAAACCTCTGACAGAGCTGAGCTGAGTGACAAGGACACTGTGTTTCCTCTGACTGCTTCACAATAAAAGTGTGAGGCTCTTATTGTGAAAGAGCTGCAGGAAGTGTGAAGTAAGGCAGCAGTAGGAAGTGATACCTTGACAGCATGAAAGCAGGAAATGAGGTGAAGTAGAGAGTGAAGCTCAGAGACTGAGTGAGGAGTTGTAAAAGTCCTGAGCAGAGACACAGAGACAGTTTAAAGTGGACTATAGTGTCTCTGTGGACAAACAGCCTCAGGTCTGTTGTGAGCCAGTTCACTAGAGTCAGTGTGACATGAAGAGAGTGAGTAGAGATGAAGCTCAGTGTTAAAGCTGCTGCTCACACAGTGAATATGATGAGCTGTACTCACCAGTGTTTGGTAGAGACTCTGCTGTGTTGCTGACAAACTCCTGATGGACTCACTTTGACTTTCTGTCTCGTCTCTGCTGCAGCTCCGTCGTCCTCCTCTCACACTTTACTTTCACTTCTGGACACTGACGCTCAACATTCCTCTGGTTCCAGTGTTTCCAGTTTTCTGCTCCTCCCACTGCAGCTAGGTGTGTCTGTGCTATTATTGCAACAGCAGGTTTTATATGGTGAATAAAGAGCAAAGGTTGAGGTTCACCTGACAGGGGGAATTAATATTTATCTAGTTACACTTTAAACGGTCACATTAAAAATATTTATTTACATTATAAACTGTAGATGGCAGTAGATGAATAAATAAAATAAATAGAGAACAATATAACAGAATAAACATGAGCTGGGTTAGAAAAATACATAAATTAAACTATAATCTGAATAATGTGACAAATAAATAAACAGAGACAAACATTTTACTGTCACTGTAGTCGACACTTAAAGCTCCATACGGTATAAAGGTAGATGTTTGTGTTAAAGCTTGAAGAGTTCCAGTCCTTGAACTCGCGTGTTCGTTTGATGAAGTACGCAGGAGACGTTCAATTACAAAATTTTCCAAAATTTATTTATAAAAGAATCAACTAGGAAAAGAGATCGTGTACAGAGCTCCGGACCAGACTAAGTCCATCCATCCATCCATTTTCATCCGCTTATCCGGAGTCGGGTCTCGGGGGCAGCAGTCGGAGCAGGGATCCCCAGACTTCCCTCTCCTATATGTTTGTGTTGTCACCCAGGACGGACAGACGTGCAATAGATGTTGTTATAGACAAGAAAACAGGGAGCAAAGAAAAAACCCCAAAACGACCTCGCCGGCAAATCCCTGACCCTCTAGCAACAAGATATGTCAGGAGGCTGTTTAAGTTGGAAATAAATGTAGCCCATTTAAAAGGAAATAGACAAAGAACCCCCCAAAACCCGCAAAAGGAGCTGCGTCAGTGAATAATTCAGTGCCAAATATGATTCTGTATTATCGCTATGGAGGTTGAAACCCAGCGCAAATTAAGAATAAAGCAAACCGTTCCTTGTGTGACGCTCCGACCGCGTGGCGCAGCATCGCTGGCAAACAGAAACTCCACAGCCCCGTAATCAGCCGTCGCCGGTCAATGGAACACCTGTGTGTGACGCCGCCCCCGCCTGCCAGGTGAGAGCCCCGACGGAGAGAAGGAGCCCCCCTCCCCCGTCGTCGCAGACGGCGTCCTCCGTTCCAGAGCTTCGCTGAAGCCCCATGACACGTCACTGCGCCAGCCACCGCGGGTCCGCATCGTGGACGGGGGCAACGACATCGGGAGCAGCAGGGCGAGCATGAACACGAGCAGCGATCCTTCCCTCATGCGGGAGCCCGTCTTGCAAAAAAGCCGGCAGAGGAAGCAGCAGCAGCAGCAAGGGAGGTGACGTCGGACTAGAGCAGTTTAAATAGCGGCTCTGAATGCAGTTCCCCAATAGGAAGCAGCCACGGGGAGTCAGCTGAGCCATCAGCTGATCTGCACAGGTGAAGACAGTTACGCTGTGCTGATTAAGAGCTTGACGTCATGGCCTGCCAGAACTAACGCTACGCTTAATATGTTTGTGTTAAAGCTCCATACAGTATAAAGGTAGATGTTTGTATTAAAGCTCCATACAGTATAAAGGTAGATGTTTGTATTAAAGCTCCATACAGTATAAAGGTAGATCGTCTGCATCTCGTTAACGGACCACAGCTGGTTTTCCACAGCAGTCAGTGAACTCAGGTGACATAACAACAACAGTCTCAGTACAGATCAGCTGGGTTTTTAAAATCTGTGGGTTTGATTCTCGTGTCGGATGTTGTTGTAAAATGTCCAGAAATACAGCTGTGAGCATCTGTCCAGCCCTTCACCTCCAGAAGAGCAGAGTGAGAGACTGTGAGTCAGACAGACGTTAACAGAGAGAGAGAGAGAGCGTTCTCTCAGCGTCAGCACGGTCCGGTGAAATAAAACTCAACTCATCAGTCCAGTCACCAGTTGGTGCAGCTCAGGTTATTAATCAGCCGACCTGACCCAGGTGACCCATTTCACTCAGAGGACGGTGGATCAGCTGGTGTGTGAAGACGGACTGCACGATGGAAATAAAAGACAAAAATATACCGCACATATGTTTTTCAGTGCACACCGTATCTGTTGTTCCCTTAGTTTCACACGAGGTGCATCAGCGCCAGTGAATCATTGCGGGCCAGATGTTTTGCTCTCGTGGGCCAGATGTGGCCCGCTGGCCGCCTATTGGGTATCCCTGTACTACAGCGTTACAGCGCCACACACTGGCCTGGTGGACGTACTGCAGCGTTACAGCGCCACACACTGGCCTGGTGGACATACTGCAGCGTTACGGCGCCACACACTGGCCTGGTGGACGTACTGCAGCGTTACGGCGCCACATACTGGCCTGGTGGACATACTGCAGCGTTACGGCGCCACATACTGGCCTGGTGGACATACTGCAGCGTTTAGAGTCGTTTTCAGTGGATAACTGACCCTCACCCTTTTTAAAAGTATGTTTTTGTCCTTTTTATGCCCTTCTCTCTCTCTCTGTCCATCCATCTATCTATCTATCTATCTATCTATCTATCTATCTATCTATCTATCTATCTATCTATCTATCTATCTATCTATCTATCTATCTATCTATCTATCTATCCGTCCATCACTCTGCAGCCTTACAGCTTCTCCACTGGAAACAGCCCAAGAAGTCGGCGGCAGCGTTCGGCCTGTCTCTGCTGGTTCTCGTCTCCGTGGCAACGCTGTCAGTCATCAGCGTGGTGTCCTACCTACTGCTGGCCTGTCTCTGTGTCACCATCACCTTCAGGTAACAGCCAATCACAGTGCACGGCGTCTTCATCAGCGCCATAGATATCTACACGTAGCTGCCTCGGCCTCTGACGCTACTGTGGCCGCCGCCGCCATCTTGGGGGGGAGGAGTCTAACTTTGACTTCCTGTATCTACAGAGGCAGAGGTCTATCACTGAAGCCCTTTGTTTTAATAGAAATACTACAACTCAGCTACATAACTCACCTTAGCAGTTATAGGGTTAATGAAACTGATTTAATATGGCCTGGTAGCCTACAGTGGCTGATTGCCAGATGTCACTGTCATCATTTTACTGATGTCTTAGTCTACTAATAAAAACATCTTTTGTTTTCTTGTCCTGACATAAATTGAAGGTTCGTTGTGGTGCTATGAGTCTTGATGCTCAGAAAACAGGCAAACAGGAACGGAGAAACAGAGAAACGGAGACGGACTTTTGTGTTTACACTCACTCGCCGGCCTCATCACCATGGCAACCACAAACTCACAACTACCACAGCCTATAGCCTACACATACAGGCAACAAAATAACAAACTATTAATATATGAACTAGTGGTATATGCACTAAATGTAACACATCTCCACCCTATGATACGTTACGTTTCATTTATGTCAGATAACTCACCTACATCAAATTCAACAAGTTCATAACATATAAAACTTATTACTTGAGAAAAGTTCTTCCATGTCTCTTGGTTTTGGTGTTTCTTTCATGGGAACATCCGTACGCGGCACAAAAGTTCTGCATTTCACCAGATTCCCAGCTGTCAGACGGTCTGACGGTCTGACTGTTGATGCTGCTCAGGAGGAACTCCCCCCCAAGATGGCCGCCGTGATGACGGTCCTGACAAGCCCCAATGCAGCTTCTATGTGTAGATATCTATGCATCAGAGTGCCATGACAACATGCTGACATCATAATGACATCACTGTAACAGTGGTCTGCTTCCTGTCTGCAGGGTCTATAAGTCCGTGATCCAGGCCGTCCAGAAGTCTGACGAAGGTCATCCATTCAGGTAACTCACCTACACGTCTGGGATCCCTCCTCTGTTGCTCACCCTGAGCTTTCTCCTGGTTTTCCCTGTTAAAAGGGTTTTCCATGGAGTTTTTCCTCAGTGGATGTGAGGGTCTAAGGACAGAGGATGTTGTTATTATGGGATGTAAAGCCCTTTGAGACAAACTGGTGGTAAAAACGGGCTATACAAATAAGATTGCCTTGCCTTGCTTTGCCTACCAACCTGGGGCCTCATTTATCATTGTGGATACACCTTTTTTTTACACCCTTTTTCCCCCGTTTTGTGCGTACGCACTTTTCTCCGCCAAATTTGGGATTTATCAAACCAAAACCTGACGGGGAAAAGTGTGGACATTTACACCCATTTTGACCCTGGCGTACCGTGATTTACACCTGTTTTGAGGAACAGGAGGAATTGGCGACACCGTTGCTGAGTCAGAGAACTGCAGTGTGAGAGGGAGAGAGGAGCGGAGTACATTTAGAAGAGCACAGTAGGATTTTTTGAAGTAATTGTGGTAGTGGTGGACCGTTGATGCTGGCAATCCAACCCGCTCTATAATAACACTAGGCTCTATGTTAATTGATAAACAGAGCGGATTAAGGATTTTGCTTTTTTGATTAGGCTATGTGTGACGTCCGACAAGGATCAAACCATCCAAGTTTAAAAACACACCGGCAGTGCACACTGATCTGCAGCCTAGACTGTTATTATTCTGTCACCTGAGTTAACCAGGTGCACGTGTGTTTGGAGCTGACGAGAGGAGAGAATAAAGAGTGAGACAACGCGGCCTGAGGAGGAACTGTGAAGGACTCAGCTGTAATGGAAAATGACCTAAACCGAGTCCAGTAGAGCTGTAACTGTGTAGTGGGAAGGCCTGCAAAGTAATGGTAACTATCGTCCTGCTTCCTACATTGTTTTAACATCTAGGTGTAAAAAAAAAAGATTTTCTGGGATAAAGGGGCAGATTAGGAAGATTCTTCTTCTTTCTGCTCCCTTTTGTTGAGATTTGGGAGGTTTTGGTTTTTATTGTAGCTTATTAAAATGCAAGATCATTTTTCTGACTGATTTGTAGCCCGATATCGCCGTGTATGTGCTTTCGGAGAAGTTCCGCTTCTTTCCCCCACCCTCCGCCCGTTGTCTCCGTTGTCACTTTGTTGTCACTTTGTAGCCGCTCCACAGAGCACATGGCTAATTAAATATGCACGTGCTGACCATATATGGCGTTCTGGGGGTGGAGTAAGAGGTGTGTTCACGTGTGCACCATTCTTGGGTCCGGTGTGATTTACCAAAGGCAAATTGCGGAGAGTTGTGCGTACGCACAATTTGATTGATCTGAAAAAGGTGTAAATATTTTGAGTGTACGCAATTTTCGTCTTTTCGCCGTACGCAAAAATGTAGTAGCAGTTTTACACCCTCTTTGATAAATGAGGCCCCTGGACCAGGTCTGAGTCTGGACCGGGTCTTAGTCTGGACCGGGTCCGAGTCTGGACCGGGTCTGAGTCTGGACCGGGTC
Organism: Trachurus trachurus; assembly: GCF_905171665.1. Lineage (NCBI taxonomy): Eukaryota > Metazoa > Chordata > Actinopteri > Carangiformes > Carangidae > Trachurus > Trachurus trachurus. Next base: position 40,678,592 of record NC_139891.1, read on the forward strand.
CGAGTCTGGAGCGGGTCTGAGTCTGTATATGGGATTGATTCTAAAAGCCTTCATCCATGTTGGCCAATAACAGAAGTGGTAGCTGTGTTTACATAGCAGCAGAGATTTCTTCTCCTGATCTTCTCCTGATCTCTTCCTGATCTCTTCTACTGTTTAGTTCTCAACGGGCCTGAAAATTACAACCCGAACCAACCCGACTCCCAACTTGCGGGTTATTAAGCCCGGACCCGACGGAGCCAGACAGACCAGCATTAATCATCTAACCGAACCCAGCCCGGCATGAAAAAAAAAAAAAAAAAGCAGCGTGCTTTCTTTGCTGCTGCCGGTGACGCAGCATCGTCTTCTGCCTCACGTCATCTGGCTCCTCCGGTACCGGCCGCTAACGGGCGGGACTTGACGTACCGCTGGAGGCTACACCTGACCTTTGATCAGTGGGTGCAATTGATTCAATATCCGCTGCGGGAACGGTGCGTCGCCTTCATGGAGATTTATCCACCAACCAGAGCGCGTGCTGTTGACGCGCAGCCATAGGCGCAGATTCCGTGGTTGCTCCGGGGCACAAGCACCCACTGACCAGGTTGAGCCACCAGATGCACATTTCTCCGTGCCGTGCCTCGGCCCCTCAGCTGTGTGTCGTGTATCATATGTAGCCTGTGTGAATGTGTGTATTAATCTCTCGCGCGCTCTGTGATGAATAAACACAAATCGCTGCAGAGCGCTCTGGCGCATCTGACACAATCGGTTAACGACACTGAAAGGAAACTGGCTTCGCTCCGCGGCTATTACGCGCCCGACGTCTATGTAAAGCACACGTTCTTATTGATATTGTAGGGTCCGGCCCGACATAACTACAATAACATAACACAAACTTATCTGACAGCTCTCACTTCCTCCTCTGCTCCTCCTCACTCACTCACCTACACACAGACACACACACACAGCTGTCCTCACACTCACCCCGGCCCCCCAGTGTCTCATCCAACCACACGCTACCTGCCCGTACACATTCACAGTCAGTCAAAAATCACACAACTTAAACATCATAACAAGAACATTACTGCGGGGTTGCTACAATATTTTCAGTTCTGCAGTCGGCTATTATTTATTAATAATGAGCGATGATGTTGTAACAGTTGTAAATGTTCCTTTAAGAATGTAAGCGTGGCGGCGCCAGGACGTCATTGAGCGTCGCGCCGCGTTGTTTTTGTTTTCAGTTGAGAAGAAGGCTACCCGATGAGTGGACGCCATTAGCTTACTGAGCTGCCGGTTTCTCCCTATGGTTTCTCCTTTTTCTTCTTCTTAACTCAGCTAACAGTGAGTAAAGTGAGACCGCTTCTTTGTCATGTATGATAGTATGAAGTGTTCGGCTCAATAAAAGGGCCAGAGTGAAGTCCCAAGTTAACTATTTTTGTGGACATTACTGTTTTTCCTGCTCACACGACCGACTCTCACTCACGAACTGTTACAATGTGCGCACCGGTGTTTGTAGAGCCCGGTTTAGGTGTGCACGCGACGGGGGGGGGGGGGTATAATACATATAATATAATACCCCACTCACGCGCGCACCCACGGGCAAAAACATAAATCGGCGCCCATGTGCGCAGCTGCAGCTGTGGAGTCGGCTCATCGTAGACCTATCGTCATGTCGTCATGTTTCAGCTGTGGAGTCGGCTCATCGTAGACCTATCGTCATGTTTCAGCTGTGGAGTCGGCTCATCGTAGACCTATCGTCATGTTTCAGCTGTGGAGTCGGCTCATCGTAGACCTATCGTCATGTTTCAGTGGTTCAGCTGTGGAGTCGGCTCATCGTAGACCTATCGTCATGTTTCAGTGGTTCAGCTGTGGAGTCGGCTCATCGTAGACCTATCGTCATGTTTCAGTGGTTCAGCTGTGGAGTCGGCTCATCGTAGACCTATCGTCATGTTTCAGTGGTTCAGTTGTGGAGTCGGCTCATCGTAGACCTATCGTCATGTTTCAGCTGTGGAGTCGGCTCATCTTAGACCTATCGTCATGTTTCAGCTGTGGAGTCGGCTCATCGTAGACCTATCGTCATGTTTCAGTGGTTCTGTCCACAGCAGCACAAGATGCAGAGTGGGATGTTTGTCTGAGACTCACACATGAACAAACAAACATTACACCAGAAATGTGTTTTATGAGAGAGAAAACAGGAAGCCTGAGGTCCGACCCGAGTCCCTTCAACCCAAACCCGGCCCGAACCCAAGGGGGGTAGTCGGGTTTGTTGGGCCGGCCCGGCCCGTTGAGAACTCTATTCTACTGATCTCCTCCTAGTCTTCTGCTGATCTTCTCTTGATCTCCTCCTGATCTTCTCTGTCCTCTCTCAGGTCTCTGTTGGAGAGGGACATCTCTGATCTTCTCTGTCCTCTCTCAGGTCTCTGTTGGAGAGGGACATCTCCGTGTCTTCAGAGTCAGTCTGCTGATCTTCTCTGTCCTCTCTCAGGTCTCTGTTGGAGAGGGACATCTCGGTGTCTTCAGAGTGCTGATCTTCTCTGTCCTCTCTCAGGTCTCTGTTGGAGAGGGACATCTCGGTGTCTTCAGAGTGCTGATCTTCTCTGTCCTCTGGCCGTGTCTTCAGAGTCAGTCTGCTGATCTTCTCTGTCCTCTCTCAGGTCTCTGTTGGAGAGGGACATCTCCGTGTCTTCAGAGTGCTGATCTTCTCTGTCCTCTCTCAGGTCTCTGTTGGAGAGGGACATCTCGGTGTCTTCAGAGTGCTGATCTTCTCTGTCCTCTGGCCGTGTCTTCAGAGTCAGTCTGCTGATCTTCTCTGTCCTCTCTCAGGTCTCTGTTGGAGAGGGACATCTCCGTGTCTTCAGTCTGCTGATCTTCTCTGTCCTCTCTTAGGTCTCTGTTGGAGAGGGACATCTCGGTGTCTTCAGAGTGCTGATCTTCTCTGTCCTCTCTCAGGTCTCTGCTGGAGAGGGACATCTCGGTGTCTTCAGAGTCAGTCTGCTGATCTTCTCTGTCCTCTCTCAGGTCTCTGTTGGAGAGGGACATCTCGGTGTCTTCAGAGTGCTGATCTTCTCTGTCCTCTGGCCGTGTCTTCAGAGTCAGTCTGCTGATCTTCTCTGTCCTCTCTCAGGTCTCTGTTGGAGAGGGACATCTCCGTGTCTTCAGAGTCAGTCCGCTGATCTTCTCTGTCCTCTCTCAGGTCTCTGTTGGAGAGGGACATCTCCGTGTCTTCAGAGTGCTGATCTTCTCTGTCCTCTCTCAGGTCTCTGTTGGAGAGGGACATCTCCGTGTCTTCAGAGTCGGTCCGCCAGCTCGCCGATCAGTCTTTGATCCACCTGAACTGGTTCAGCGCTCAGACCAGGAGGTTGCTGCTGGTTGAAGACCTGGTCGACTCTCTGAAGGTCAGAGTCATACTAAATGAGTTAGCATGGTGGCTAACTGTGCGTTCACACCAAAAGCTTCCAAAGTGTCAAAACGCTGGAAGTCAATTCATTTTCAATAAGAGCCTGGCGACACTGAGCGTCCAAAGCATCAACGGGCGTCGCCGCGCTTCCAAAGCGTCACCAGATGAGAAGTTGAGCCAGGTTTAACTTTAGGGTAATTAGCTATGACGCGGTTAAGCGGCAACCAGTGGCAGCCTGTCAGAATATAGATGTCCGTTGGCTGCCTTTCTTTTCTTTTTTTTGTATTTCGGCTCCCCAATGACCAGCGTGATCGAACTTTGACGTCAATCACGTGACGAGCGGCCAAAGCGGCTGAAAATATTTGCCGTTTTTGCCGTTTTGGGAGCTGTCTTGTCTGAAGCCCATCCTCGAGCGTTTTTGACGCTTTGGAAGCTTTTGGTGTGAACGCACAGTAAGGCTAGTTTATATTTATAAACACCGTGTGTGTGTTTCCTCTTCCCTCCGTGTGTTTCCTCTTCCCTACGTTTGTTTCCTCTTCCCTACGTGTGTTTCCTCTTCCCTACGTTTGTTTCCTCTTCCCTACGTGTGTTTCCTCTTCCCTACGTGTGTTTCCTCTTCCCTCCGTGTGTTTCCTCTTCCCTCCGTGTGTTTCCTCTTCCCTACGTGTGTCTCCTCTTCCCTCCGTGTGTTTCCTCTTCCCTCCGTGTGTTTCCTCTTCCCTACGTGTGTCTTCTCTGACCCTCTGAATCTTCTCTGGTTTTCCAGTTGGCTGCCGTCATGTGGGTGATGACGTACGTTGGAGCCGTGTTCAATGGAGTCACCATCCTAATCCTGGGTGAGAATGCTTAACGCTTAACGGCTAACGGTTAACAGTTAGCGGTTAGCGGCTAACGGTTAGCGGCTAACAGTTGTTGCTGTGTTTGACTCTCACTAATGAAGTGCTGTGTCTCTGTGCAGCTGACGTCATCTTCTTCACCACTCCGCTGGTTTACCAGAAGAACAAGGTAACGAGGCCACAAGGCTCAGGGACTGATCTGGGACCAGCTCAAGCTTTCATTTATACTGAGTGTGTGTGTGTGTTTGCAGACGAAGATCGATCAGAACATTGACTTGATTCGCTGCCGACTGGAGGAAACACTGAACAAGTGAGTTCACTGGTTTATCAGGAATGTTTGTTTACACCTGTGGTGTTTGTTTACACCTGTGGTGTTTGTTTACATCGCTCATGTTTATTTACACCTGTCATGTGTGTTGCTAGGCTACAGGACCGGTTACCAGGGGCGGTGAAAAGGACCAAAGCTGAGTGACCCCTGACCTACGGCCCCACCCTCTCCTGTGATTGGTCCATGGCTTCACCCTCTCCTGTGATTGGTCCACGGCTTCACCCTCTCCTGTGAATGGTCCATGGCCCCACCGTCTCCTGTGATTGGTCCATGGCTTCACCCTCTCCTGTGATTGGTCCATGGCTTCACCCTCTCCTCTGATTGGTCCATTAAATTCATTTCAAAACTGTCATATTAAATTGTGAGTGATAAAAACAACTGATGACTTCTTGATATTTTGTGAACCAGGAGCAGAAAACATGGAGGGTACCCATGGGGCAAAATCCATGTTTTTTGGAAAACAGACAGGGAGCGTTGTAAAAGGTTTGACAGCAGAAATGATCTGTAGGAAGTTGAAGGATTAAAACCTGGGTGGACAACCCGGTCAACTAGCTGCTGGAAACCTACAGGGGACAAAACCCCTTTCTTGGGTCATTTTGCTGGCAAAATTATGTAAATGCAAATATTTAGGTACTACAATGGCATAAATAGTCATACAACTATAAAATTTGGCAGAGAGTATCTTGACACATAGGGGGAGGCAGGAAAAAAAGATTCTGGGGTTTGTTGCAACTCCATTTTAAGATATCACCCTCAACATCCCAAAAAAGACCAAAAAAAGTACTGTTCGCCTGACAAATTCTCATGAAAATTATTATTTTTCAGCACTTTATGGAGAATATCTATGCCTAACATGTATATAGAAAACTTCCTTAATTCATAAGCTTCCATTTGAGTCCCAGATAGCCTTTCTACTAGCTACTGGAAAGCTACAGGCTGTCTCCAAACAATGCAACACCTATTGTGAAAAACTCCATGTTAACTGGCATGATCAGAAACCATTCTATTTCTGGTCTCCCCAAAGTGAACAGATAGATAGAGAAGACCGTTGGCCACAGCAAGTGGGGCTTTGGAGATAGAAAGACTATCTTGGACTCAAATGGAAGCTTAGGAATTAAGGAAGTTTTCTATATACATGTTAGGCATAGATATTCTCCATAAAGTGCTGAAAAATAATCATTTTCATGAGAATTTGTCAGGCGAACAGTACTTTTTTTTGGTCTTTTTTGGGATGTTGAGGGTGATATCTTAAAATCGAGTTGCAACAAACCCCAGAATCTTTTTTTCCTGCCTCCCCCTATGTGTCAAGATACTCTCTGCCAAATGTTGTAGTTGTATGACTATTTATGCCATTGTAGTACCTAAATATTTGCATTTACATCATTTCACCAGCAGAATGAGCCCAGAAAGGGGTTTTGTCCCCTGTAGGTTTCCAGCAGCTAGTTGACCGGGTTGTCCACCCAGGTTTTAATCCTTGAAGGTCCTACAGATCATTTCTGCTGTCAAACCTTTTACAACGCTCCGTGTCCGTTTTTTTGCTTTGCCCCCTGGGTAGGGTGAAGTAAACCAGATCAGACCAGTTGAACCAGATCAGACCAGTTGTTTGAATGTTGTGTTTACAAACTGCACCAAACAAACCTACAACCGTTAAAAATAAAAACTGAAATGAGTGAATAGTTTTATTCAGAAGGATGAAGGACGGTGCTGACGACGTCCTTGACTCACTAGTGTCTGTTTAAACCGGTACAAACCAGTTCACAACATATCATATTATATCACACACACACACACGCACACACACACACACACACACACACACACACACACACACACACACACACACACACACACACACACACACACACACACACACACACACAGTTCAGAGTCCAGAGTGATGATGTCACTGATGATGATGATGTCATGAGGCTGGATGTGTTTCTGATGACGTCACTGTCATTACTACAAAGTGTGTGTGTGTATGTGTGTGTGTGTGTGTGTGTGTGTGTGTGTATGTGTGTGAGAGAGCTGCGTGAAATCATCATCTTCATCTTCATCATCAAACAGTTTATGAATGAGTTTCATGTGAAGGTCCGACGTTCCCAGTCAGACCAGTGTTCCCAGTCCGATCGGTGCTCCCGGTCAGACCAGCGCTCTGAAGAGGAAGGACGCAGCGGCTCCGAGAGCCAGACCCAGAGACAGGAAGAAGGCCATGACGGCTCCGGCTGTTTCCGCTTCATGAGGAGAAACGTTCCTGTGGAAAAACACACTGATGTTAACGACGTTTAACTACAGCACCGATATAATAATCAATATCGATCTGATCTATCACCGATATATAATAATCAATATCGATCTGATCTAGCACCGATATATAATAATCAATATCGATCTGATCTAGCACCGATATATAATAATCAATATCGATCTGATCTAGCACCGATATATAATAATCAATATCGATCAGATCTATCACCGATATAATAATCAATATCGATCAGATCTATCACCGATATATAAGGCAAGGCAATTTTATTTGTATAGCCCATTTTTACAAACAGTTTGTCTCAAAGGGCTTCGCATGGCATCATAACAACATCCCCTGTCCATAGACCCTATCGACCAGAGCAGCATCTTTATGCAAATGAGAATGACTGATGCATCCTGGGTAATTTAGGGGCAGCGCCCGGCATTTTTAAATTGCACTCAGTGGCTTTTTGTGTTTTGATGGAGCGTAGACTAACTAACAATCCATTTGAATGTTTTATTTTGTGTTTCTTTTGTAGCACTATGTCTCATAATTATTTTGACACCCTCTTTGAAACCCACCGTTCACGCTATCTTGAAAAATTACAATGAATGAATCTAGCGGTATGCTCCTTTAGCCTCCCACAGTGATCAATGACTCCACACAGTGGCCAGAAATGTCTGACCCAGACATCTACACGTATTTGGTGGAATCACCGGGAGGTTTTGGCTCAGTGTTGTCTGTAAATAGCCTGTTATAGCCAACTTTTTGTTAGTTAGTTTGTCAAGCCAGTTAGGCTGAACTTTACAATGGAGGGATGCCGGGCGCTGGTCCTAAATTACCCAGGATGCATCAGTCATTCTCAGATGCCGCTCTTGTCTATAATAATCAATAGAGAGCCGAAGCAGAAGCAGGAAGTAACGTCACCATGGGACCTCAATTCGAAAAAAAGTCTCCATGTAAGTGAACGGGAGTCAAAGTTTTATTTCATGATCCGTTTGAATTGTGCCATGAGAATAAACTCTGTCCTCTACCTGTTTAAAACATCACGTTTCATGAAGAGAAACCAGCAGTTTGTTGTCACGGCAACAGAAGAATGTATTTAGTGTGAAGACGCTCTGCGGACTACAGATCTGTGTCCCACTAAAAATACGTCACCAACTGACACGGGAAAGGAAGGGCGCCATGTGGTCGCCATGGTGACGTCACCTACGCCACCTGTAGTCTTTCTGGTTACGGACTCTTCTGAGTTTTATTCTACAATAGTTTTACAACAAACAACTGATTTCTCTTCATGAAACGTGATGTTTTAAACAGGTAGAGGACTGAGTTTATTCTCATGGCACAATTCAATCGGATCACGAAATAAAACTTTGACTCCCGTTCACTCACATGGAGACTTTTTCTGAGTTGAGTTCCCATGGCGACGTTACTTCCTGCTTCCGCTTCGGCTCTCTATATCGATCCAGTCTTTAGTTTTCCTTCTTCCTCCTGTCACTCACTGTCGCTTCAGGAGTCAGTACTGTACTGTGTATCCGTGTGTTTTATATTTTCAGTGGAGTACTGTGTATCCGTGTATCTTCTATCATCAGTGAGGTACTGTGTATAGTACTGTGTATATGGGTTAGTAGTACTAGGTTCTTACTTGGGGCCGTAGCACATGCAGAGACTGAGGTTCTGTGTATCCGTGTATCTTTTAGGTTAGGGTTATCCCTAAACCTAACCCTATCATCAGTGAGGTAGTGTGTAGGTTCTTACTTGGGGCCGTAGCACATGCAGAGACTGGCCAAGTAGCCGTTGCTGAAGGCGAAGACGATCATGACGGCGATGAAGACGCCGTCGTGGTGGAAGAAGACGGGCAGATGGAGACGAGGTTGGACGTTACACAGCATGAAGACGGGGACGAAGACCAGACGGCTCAGCACGAAGACCGGGAGCAGCTTACTGTCTCTCTGAGGCTGCAGGCGGGTGGAGACAGAGGGATGAGGCGGGTGGAGACAGAGAGATGAGGCGGGTGGAGACAGAGGAGTGAGGCGGGTGGAGACAGAGACAGAGGAGTGAGATGGGTGGAGACAGAGGAGTGAGCCGGGTGGAGACAGAGGAATGAGGAGACAGAGGAATGAGGCGGGTGGAGACAGAGACAGAGGAATGAGGAGACAGAGGAATGAGGCGGGTGGAGACAGAGGAATGAGGAGACAGAGGAATGAGGCGGGTGGAGACAGAGACAGAGGAATGAGGAGACAGAGGAATGAGGCGGGTGGAGACAGAGGAATGGGGAGACAGAGGAGTGAGATGGGTGGAGACAGAGGGGGAGCGTACCTATGTTCCCAACCCAACCAATGGGACAATTTACACTTCTCACTCAGAGTCACAACTCAACTTCTCACTCAGAAATAGGCAAAAATATACAAAGTCACAACTCCACTTCCAGGTATGGGTACAAAAACTGGGGAGCGTACCTATGTTCCCCTATGGACCCTCTTTTTGAAAATGGGTCCTATGTTCCCTGTTTTTACCAAAAAGGGTCCTATGTTCCCCGGTTGCAATACATAGGGGAGAGCAGGGTAAGTAGTGCCAATTTTTACTTAAATTGCCTTTAAAGCAAGGGGATTATAATAATGCCCCCAACTAATATATGTAGATATAGTTTAGGATGTTGTGCATTCCTGGGAACAATCACTTTGAATCTTAAATAAACTGTTTCAGAAATATAGCTTTAGAAAAAAAGTGGTTTTGTGGCACAACTTGCCCCCGGTGTGGGGCAAGTTGTGCCATTCGAGAGAATATACTGGGGTAAATTGTGCCATTGATAATTGAAGTAAAACAGATCATTTTAATCTCACAAATGATAATGCTATGTAAAAGCAAGACATTCAATACAAAATTAAAGCCAGAAGCGGCGATGATCGGGCCCTCGCTTGTCCCCATGCAGTCGCAGAGGCCTGAGGCACGCTGGGGGCTGTGGCGCAAAGAAACGCAATGTTTCGTTCATCCACCAGGCTACGATCACAACCAGACTGGGCAGGTGTGTTCAGGGGCGGTCCCTCATCACACATTTTAAGTTTCAAGAAAATCAGTGCCCACTGCCATGTTTCTCCTATACACAGACAGCACTGCCACTGGCACAACTTAACCCAGGCCCTTTGGCACAAATTACCCCAAGCCCAGCATTTTGAAAGAAAAAAAACGATTCCCCTGCTGTTTTGAGCTGGCATCATGCTAACTGTATAGACTCACGGTGTAGCTTAATAAAGCACTAAAACATGTGTGAACTGTTTTCAAAGTTATCTATAATTGTTCAAACACGGCAATCAAAATTCTACCTTGGAGGGCAAAAACGTGTTTTTTGAACATAAATGTGCTTTCCTCTCAAGCCATGTGTCTCCCTTCTTGATAGGATGAGTGAAATGGATGCCCCTTCAAAAATACGTGGTCACATGACCAACTTCTTCTATGGTTTTCTGGATAACAGGGGTGGAACTACTTGCCCCATGGCACAAATTACCCCACTCTCCCCTACTGGGGAACATAGGACCTTTTTTCAAAAAAAGGGTCCTATGTTCCCCGCTGTTGCCGGTCGATGGACTCTCTCTCTCTATCTGGTCTTTTTACTAAACTTACAACTCCTTTCTTCATTGTCTAAACCCAACAATAGGACAATTTACACTTCTCACTCAAAGTCACAACTCAACTTCTCACTCAGAAATATAACAGGCAAAAATCTGCAAAGTCACAACTCCACTTCCAGGTATGGGACCAAAAACTGCAAGTTCCCCAGGTCCGGACACAGCGGGGAACATAGGACCCATTTTCTAAAAAAGAGTTCTATGTTCCCCGGTCCTATACAAAGTTGGGAACATAGAACCCTGGGAACATAGGGATGACCCCGACAGAGGAACGAGGCGGGTGGAGACAGAGGGAACAGAGGGACGACCCCGACAGAGGAACGAGGCGGGTGGAGACAGAGGGAACATAGGGATGACCCCGACAGAGGATGCGGTGGTGGATGTTTGATATGAAACTCACCCACATGCAGACGGCTGTTAAGCTCCGCCCGGTCCAGTCACACAGGTTGAAGAGCAGGAAACAGGTGACGGGCGTAAAATACCGATCTGTAGAAAACAAACAGGAAGTTAAGAACAAGAGGAGGAAGAGGAGGAAGAGGAGGAGGATGAAGAGCAGTAAACTAGTAGAGTAGAGACTGACCCCAGGAGTCTACTAGTAACTAACTAGTAACTAACTGGTAACTAACAAGTAACTAACTGGTAACTAACAAGTAACTAACTGGTAACTAACTGGTAACTAACTAGTCCTAGTTATTAGTTAGATGACTGACCCCAGGAGCCGCCGGCGCTGAGCGTTGATTGGACGTCGGCCGTGACGGCGGGAAACGAGCCGATGGTGACGGTGAAGGTGAAACAGACGGAGAGAGCCAACGGCCAGATCTGGAGGTCAAAGGTCAAACAGGAAGGAAGGGGTCAAAGGTCAAACAGGAAGGGGTTAAAAGTCAAACAGGAAGGAAGGGGTTAAAGGTCAAACAGGAAGGAAGGGGTTAAAGGTCATTGACATCTCATGATCCATGTCACAACATCGCTGATTGGTTATTGATTAGTTGGTTATTGATTAGTTGGTTCAGGTTCAGGTTCATGTTACCTTATTGATACCCGAGGGTAAAACTATTGATACCTGAGGGTAAAACTAGTTTTATCGATACCTGAGGGTAAAACTAGTTTTATCGATACCCAAGGGTAAAACTAGTTTTATTGATACCCGAGGGTAAAACTAGTTTTATAGATACCCGAGGGTAAAACTAGTTTTATTGATACCCGAGGGTAAAACTATTGATACCCGAGGGTAAAACTAGTTTTATTGTTACCCGAGGGTAAAACTATTGATACCCGAGGGTAAAACTAGTTTTATCGATACTCAAGGGTAAAACTAGTTTTATCGATACCCAAGGGTAAAACTAGTTTTATTGATACCCGAGGGTAAAACTAGTTTTATAGATACCCGAGGGTAAAACTAGTTTTATTGATACCCGAGGGTAAAACTATTGATACCCGAGGGTAAAACTAGTTTTATTGATACCCGAGGGTAAAACTATTGATACCCAAGGGTAAAACTAGTTTTATTGATACCCGAGGGTAAAACTATTGATACCCAAGGGTAAAACTAGTTTTATCGATACCCAAGGGTAAAACTAGTTTTATTGATACCCAAGGGTAAAACTATTGATACTCAAGGGTAAAACTAGTTTTATCGATACCCAAGGGTAAAACTAGTTTTATTGATACCCGAGGGTAAAACTATTGATACTCAAGGGTAAAACTAGTTTTATCGATACCCAAGGGTAAAACTAGTTTTATTGATACCCGAGGGTAAAACTAGTTTTATCGATACCCGAGGGTAAAACTAGTTTTATAGATACCCGAGGGTAAAACTAGTTTTATTGATACCCGAGGGTAAAACTATTGATACCCGAGGGTAAAACTAGTTTTATTGATACCCGAGGGTAAAACTATTGATACCCAAGGGTAAAACTAGTTTTATAGATACCCGAGGGTAAAACTAGTTTTATTGATACCCGAGGGTAAAACTATTGATACCTGAGGGTAAAACTAGTTTTATAGATACCCGAGGGTAAAACTAGTTTTATTGATACCCGAGGGTAAAACTATTGATACCTGAGGGTAAAACTAGTTGTATTGATACCCGAGGGTAAAACTAGTTTTATCGATACCCCAGGGTAAAACTAGTTTTATCGATACCCGAGGGTAAAACTAGTTTTATTGATACCCGGGGGTAAAACTAGTTTTATTGATACCCGAGGGTAAAACTAGTTTTATTGATACCCGAGGGTAAACTAGTTTTATTGATACCCGGGGGTAAAACTAGTTTTATTGATACCCGAGGGTAAACTAGTTTTATCGATACCCGAGGGTAAAACTAGTTTTATCGATACCCGAGGGTAAACTAGTTTTATCGATACCCGAGGGTAAAACTAGTTTTATTGATACCCGAGGGTAAAACTAGTTTTATTGATACCCGGGGGTAAAACTAGTTTTATCGATACCCGAGGGTAAAACTAGTTTTATCGATACCCGAGGGTAAACTAGTTTTATCGATACCCGAGGGTAAAACTAGTTTTATTGATACCCGAGGGTAAACTAGTTTTATCGATACCAGAGGGTAAAACTAGTTTTATCGATACCCCAGGGTAAAACTAGTTTTATCGATACCCGAGGGTAAAACTAGTTTTATCGATACCCGAGGGTAAAACTAGTTTTATTGATACCTGAGGGTAAAACTAGTTTTATTGATACCCGGGGGTAAAACTAGTTTTATTGATACCCGAGGGTAAAACTAGTTTTATCGATACCCGAGGGTAAAACTAGTTTTATTGATACCCGAGGGTAAACTAGTTTTATCGATACCAGAGGGTAAAACTAGTTTTATCGATACCCGAGGGTAAAACTAGTTTTATTGATACCTGAGGGTAAAACTAGTTGTATTGATACCCGAGGGTAAAACTAGTTTTATCGATACCCGAGGGTAAAACTAGTTTTATCGATACCCGAGGGTAAAACTAGTTTTATTGATACCCGAGGGTAAAACTAGTTTTATCGATACCCGAGGGTAAACTAGTTTTATCGATACCCGAGGGTAAACTAGTTTTATCGATACCCGAGGGTAAACTAGTTTTATCGATACCCGAGGGTAAACTAGTTTTATCGATACCCGAGGGTAAACTAGTTTTATCGATACCCGAGGGTAAAACTAGTTTTATCGATACCCGAGGGTAAACTAGTTTTATTGATACCCGAGGGTAAACTAGTTTTATTGATACCCGAGGGTAAAACTAGTTTTATCGATACCCGAGGGTAAAACTAGTTTTATTGATACCCGAGGGTAAACTAGTTTTATCGATACCCGAGGGTAAAACTAGTTTTATTGATACCCGAGGGTAAACTAGTTTTATCGATACCAGAGGGTAAAACTAGTTTTATCGATACCCGAGGGTAAAACTAGTTTTATTGATACCCGAGGGTAAACTAGTTTTATTGATACCCGAGGGTAAAACTAGTTTTATTGATACCTGAGGGTAAAACTAGTTTTATTGATACCCGGGGGTAAAACTAGTTTTATTGATACCTGAGGGTAAAACTAGTTGTATTGATACCCGAGGGTAAACTAGTTTTATTGATACCCGAGGGTAAAACTAGTTTTATTGATACCTGAGGGTAAAACTAGTTTTATTGATACCCGGGGGTAAAACTAGTTTTATTGATACCCGAGGGTAAAACTAGTTTTATCGATACCCGAGGGTAAAACTAGTTTTATTGATACCCGAGGGTAAACTAGTTTTATCGATACCAGAGGGTAAAACTAGTTTTATCGATACCCGAGGGTAAAACTAGTTTTATTGATACCTGAGGGTAAAACTAGTTGTATTGATACCCGAGGGTAAAACTAGTTTTATCGATACCCGAGGGTAAAACTAGTTTTATCGATACCCGAGGGTAAAACTAGTTTTATTGATACCCGAGGGTAAAACTAGTTTTATTGATACCAGTGGGTAAAACTAGTTTTATCGATACCCAAGGGTAAAAATAATTTTATTGATACCAGAGGGTAAAACTAGTTGTATTGATACCCGAGGGTAAAACTAGTTTTATTGATACCCGAGGGTAAAACTATTGATACCTGAGGGTAAAACTAGTTTTATCTATACCCAAGGGTAAAAATAGTTTTATTGATACCAGAGGGTAAAACTAGTTTTATTGATACCCGAGGGTAAAACTATTGATACCCGAGGGTAAAACTAGTTTTATCTATACCCAAGGGTAAAAATAATTTTATTGATACCAGAGGGTAAAACTAGTTGTATTGATACCCGAGGGTAAAACTAGTTTTATCGATACCCGAGGGTAAAACTATTGATACCTGAGGGTAAAACTAGTTTTATCTATACCCAAGGGTAAAAATAGTTTTATTGATACCCGAGGGTAAAACTAGTTTTATCGATATCCGAGGGTAAAACTAGTTTTATCGATACCCGAGGGTAAAACTAGTTTTATTGATACCCGAGGGTAAAACTAGTTTTATAGATATCCGAGGGTAAAACTAGTCTTATCGATACCCGAGGGTAAAACTAGTTTTATAGATACCCGAGGGTAAAACTAGTTTTATTGATACCCGAGGGTAAAACTAGTTTTATCGATACCCGAGGGTAAAACTAGTTTTATCGATACCCGAGGGTAAAACTAGTTTTATTGATACATGAGGGTAAAACTAGTTTTATAGATACCTGAGGGTAAAACTAGTTTTATCGATACCCGAGGGTAAAACTAGTTTTATCGATACCCGAGGGTAAAACTAGTTTTATCGATACCCGAGGGTAAACTAGTTTTATCGATACCCGAGGGTAAACTAGTTTTATTGATACCTGAGGGTAAAACTAGTTTTATTGATACCCGAGGGTAAAACTAGTTTTATCGATACCCGAGGGTAAAACTAGTTTTATTGATACCTGAGGGTAAAACTAGTTTTATTGATACCTGAGGGTAAAACTAGTTTTATTGATACCTGAGGGTAAAACTAGTTTTATTGATACCTGAGGGTAAAACTAGTTTTATCGATACCCGAGGGTAAAACTAGTTTTGCAGTCGAGAGTTAAACAAGCAACAGAAAACGAACAGTCAAATCAGAAACAGGACATTTAAAAAGAACACATACACATAAAACAAGAGACAGATTGGACTCGACACAAAGTGAAAGTTCTGCAGTTCATGAAATAAATATAAAAAGTAAAAAACATGAAACTAAAAACACAATTAAAATAGTTTTAAAAAAGAAGAATTAAAAACACCAAGAGCAAAATACAAGTTAAGAGTAAATAAATAAAAGCAATGAGATAAAAAGGGGGAAACATCATCATGCTCCGAAGGGTTAGTGCAGCTTTTATTAGCCGTTATTGATTAGTTGGTTATTGATTAGTTGGTTATTGATTTGATTAGTTGGTTATTGATTAGTTGTTATTGATTAGTTGGTTATTGATTAGTTGGTTATTGATTAGTTGTTATTGATTAGTTGGTTATTGATTAGTTGGTTATTGATTTGATTAGTTGGTTATTGATTAGTTGTTATTGATTAGTTGGTTATTGATAAGTTGTTATTGATTAGTTGGTTATTGATTAGTTGGTCATTGATTAGTTGGTTATTGATTAGTTGGTCATTGATTAGTTGGTTATTGATTAGTTGAGTCTTGCAGCCAGAAGATTCTGGAGCCTCTGACCTTCTTAAATATTTTCACCATGGACACGTTGGGATGTTTGGGATGTTTGTTTTGATCCGGAGCGTCGCCGTTACTCTCTGGAGGAGACGAGGAGGGTCAGTCTCAGGTACAAGTACAAGTATGAGTACAACTACAGG
This sequence comes from Trachurus trachurus, assembly GCF_905171665.1. Taxonomy (NCBI): domain Eukaryota; kingdom Metazoa; phylum Chordata; class Actinopteri; order Carangiformes; family Carangidae; genus Trachurus; species Trachurus trachurus. The sequence continues at coordinate 40,694,806 of NC_139891.1, forward strand.
TGTGTGTTAATATTTCGTACCTGTGTTCATCAGATTCACTGCGTTTCCTTCGTCTTGTTGCTGTTTCCTGTTTCTGTTCTGATAAAACTGATAAAACTCCTGAAAATACAAGAATAAAAAACAACCAATGAAATGAAAGGTCACATGACTCTGTGTGTGTGTGTGTGTGTGTGTGTGTGTGTGTGTGTGTGTGTGTGTGTGTGTGTGTGTGTGTGTGTGTGTGTGTGTGTGTGTGTGTGTGTGTGTGTGTGTGTGTGTGTGTTTGTGTTACCAGTTTGGGCAGTACGACGTAGGAGAGAAGCGACAGCAGAATAACACCACAAGCTGTGATGAAGTAACCGAACGCTGCATCATGAAGTTCAGATCCACCTGCAGAGGAAACAATAGAAACGAGTTAGTTAAACTATGGCTCACAGAGTTAAAGTAGCTCTATCCCATAATATAACTAATGATATTAATAAATATAATATATAGTATATAGAGTTAGGGGTTAGAATGACCTTTGGACAGTGAATTCCACATGGGACAGTGAACAGACATGTGGGTTAGTTGGTGGTTGTCTTGGTAACTGGACTGGTGAGTGTATTGAACATGGACTAATTTACCTGTTTGGGACTTCTTATGTATTTATTTTATTTATGGATTTTACTTGTATGTTTCATTGTCATAATAAGATTGTGTATCTTCATTTTGCCTTGCTAACCCTAACCCTAACCCTAACCCTTTTTTACTGGTTTGTAATTTAGTCTTGTAAAAAATGTAAAAACTCAATAAAAGTTGAATCATAAAAGAAAAAAATAGAAAATAACTAAAAAACACCTGAGACCAGACGAGATATTTGTGAATGATTGTGAAGTTATTGATCAGATATTGGTGGATTATTGTGAAGTTATTGATCAGATATTGGTGAATGATTGTGAAGTTATTGATCAGATATTGGTGAATGATTGTGAAGTTATTGATCAGATATTGGTGGATTATTGTGAAGTTATTGATCAGATATTGGTGAATTATTGTGAAGTTATTGATCAGATATTGGTGGATTATTGTGAAGTTATTGATCAGATATTGGTGAATTATTGTGAAGTTATTGATCAGATATTGGTGGATTATTGTGAAGTTATTGATCAGATATTGGTGGATTATTGTGAAGTTATTTATCAGATATTGTTGAATTATTGTGGAGTTATTGATCAGATTTGGTGGATTTTTGTGAAGTTATTGATCAGACTTGCGATGGCGCAGATCATGGCAAAGGCAGCGAAGGTCCCGGCGAGTCCCTGGCCGCTCATGATGGGAGTGGTGTAAGAAGCTGGAAGCAGCCCGGCCATCCCAAACAGACTTCCCTGTAGCACCGCGCCGAAGGCTGGGAACACACAAACAAACACACAAACAGATAAATAAACAAACAGACAAACAAAGAAACAGATCAACAAAGAAACAAACAGACTCACAGTTGATGATGACTATCTTCACCATGGTAACGGAGAAGAAGGGCAGAGGCTCCAGAGGAACTTTGACCAGCGCTGCGGTGACGATGAAGACGAACATGATGATGAAGAGACTTCCCATGACGCGGAGACGCTGAGAGACTCTGAGAGGAGACAATATAATAATATATTATATTATATTACATTACATTACATTATATTATAGAACTAAAGCCTGCCACACACATAAAGATTTTATAAATCTCAACCGATTCTTTATCTGTGAGAGACCCCACATATGAAGATAAAAAATCTGTGATTGAACAGTTTTTATTATATTGTGTGTGGTGTGCTGTGATATTCCAAACACAGCTCACCACACACATTAAGATTTTTCAGAATCTTGACCCTCCGGTCAGAAAACTCAGAAAGAGGTCCGTGGCATCAGCAGCGATACCAGGGGTGTCGTTGTAGCTACTCTTTCGGGTCTTTTTCCGGAATGGACAATGAGAGCGACAACATTTTTTTTTTATTGAAAGCGGGACACTTCAGCCTTTACAACGATCCCATCGGTGTGTGTCTGTGTGTGTCTGTGTGTCTGTGGCTCCGGACACCGAGCAGTCAAGCGGCTGTGAGCGGCGGTCACATGATCGTTTAAACATGGCTGCTGTATTGCCAGCTGTTGCTGGCTACGAGCGCTACTGTCTTTGCTATCGGCTATCAGGAAATCTCCTGTGTGTGCGTGAATGTCTGTGTGAACCTCATGTAATGCCAGGGCTCAGGGCTGCACCGTGGCTCTCTGTGGGGTTGCCGGTGTTGTGTCGAGAAGTGGCTTCCCGCGAGCAGCATGCAGAGCTCGGCAAGCAGGCACTTCTGCGCACAACACCAGCTTTCCACACGCAAGATTCCTTTTTTTTTTTTTTTTATAGTATATTTTTTGGGCATTTATGCCTTTATAGATAGTACAGTTGAGATAGACAGGAAACGGGGAGGCAGAGAGAGGACTTTTGATTGAAACGGCCACCGAAGTCGGCCCCAATAATCGTAAATATTGAACATGTTTAATACTTACGATTATCGGTGCCGAACGTTTTCCGAGCCGATTGTCGGGGGAATTTTGACTCTTAACACACCACACACTACAAGAGAATCTTATAAAATAATCTGAAGAGGTTAAGATCCGTGAGGATCCAGAGAGACGCACGGCGCTCCCAGAGGATCCAGCGTTGCCCGACACCTTGAATGGCGACTGCATCGTACGCTGCCACACACATGGAAGCAGCAGCAGTGTTTTTGTACCCTAACCCTCCCCAAGGGGGCGACAGCAGTACACATTATAGATCTGGAGTCAACGAACCCCCATCCTGCAGTCAGCGCTCCTCAGATTTTACTAGTTTCTCTCAGGCAACAACAACTCTGAAAGGGTTAAAGGTCTTCTGGAGACCCCGCCCACCCCCACCACAGTCAGCTGAGACCCCCACGTGGCTCTGGAACGTCCAATGGGAGAAACTCACCAACAAACTCATATTTACTGTAATGAAGCCAGATCAAAGACAGTTTACAGGATGTCACAGCTGACGTGTCGTCGTACTCACAGCGTGTGCAGGAAGGAGTTGAGGCAGGTGAAGAGCAGCAGAGGCAACATGGCGCACAGCGTCATCACATTGTTGAATTTAGCCTCCAACACACTGCGATGTTCCCCGGCCACTTCCGTCTGATTGGCTAAAGAATCGACCAATGATGGATCCTTCAGGCGGCTGGTGAAGTACTAGAGACAGAAAAGACATGTGACGTGTTTCTCTGGTTCCACTAATGAGACTCAAAGCATCATTTTCTCCGTCTTTACAGTTGTTTTTATGATCATTATGACCCGGTTTAACACTTTTAACACTCTTTCAAAACTCTTCACACAGTTAGCACAACATCAGCCTGTGTACACAATTAACACCTTTCTTGTTCTTTTGACACGAATACAAACATTTAACACATTTAAAATGAGTTTGAACTTCTTTTACACACAAGCTCAACTAAGAACAAAACAGTAGATGTAGTAACTGCTACATTTTCAGTTGCTTTCACACGGTTTGTTAAAACAGAAAAGATCATGTTCAAAGCTGAACCTAAAGGCCTAAATGAACAGCAGGTCACAGTGTAGACTGAAACATATTAATGACCTGTATTGTTTCATTGTTTTTTTCTTTTTACAGTATCAGTCATCTCTTCTGCTCCTTTTCCTTTTAGTAGGCGACAGCTGCTGTAAATGCTGATGAGTCATTTTCATTTGCTAATACTGTAATACAGTAAAGTATAAGTATCCTGTCATTTACTGTCTTCTTCTTTCATCAACTTTACATTCTGCAAAGCTGCTCTGGGATTGGTCGTTCACTTTTTGTACAGAGTGTTACACAAAAGGAACAAAATTCATGTCCAACAAATGAAAAATGAAGACGGGTTCAAAATAAACTACAACACAAACATCAATTTATGATCAATACAATAATCTGTTTATTGTAAAACAGTAGAGTTGTGTGTTGTTCCATCAGTTGTCAGTGTTTTTATGACTGACTATATGTTTCTCTTGAAGACAACCTGGTGAGTTGTGTTATTGTATTTAGGAAATGTGTGTCTGTGTTTAGTAACACTGTGTGACTTTGAGCATGAAATGAACTGTTTTGGGAATTGTGTGTTTTAGGTGTGATGTGTGTGAAGAGTTGTAAAAGTGTTTTAAGTATTGAAGAACGGGTCGTAGCGACCATAATAATCTGTATTATCCTGCATTAGGGACATGGACATGTCTGAAATGTCCTGTCCTAGATTTCCTTTGTCTTTGTCGTTGTGCAGCTACACCGAGTGGACAGAAACAAACAGGAAGTGATTCCACACCATGGTAGCAGTCATGAAGAAATTCCATGGCAGCAGCGTTCCCAGACCAAGCAGGAAGAAGACGAACCACACTCCGAAATACCTTTCAGAATGTTACAACATCAAAGAAGTTAGTCACACTAACAATGATTAGTATTTATGATTTATTTACACAAACATGAAGAATCTCACTTGTCTTTGGGTGAGTGGACAGCGGCCATCTTGTCCTGAGGAGAAACACATACATGTTACACATTAACTACTACTACTACTACTACTACTGCTATTAAAACTACTAGCGTGTAGTCCACCTGACTGCAGGACTCACGTGTGTGTTGACATATATGATCAGCTGAGTGTGTGTGTGTGTGTGGGGGGGGGGGGCTCTGATAAAGCTGCTGATAAAGATTTATGGCCGTTTCTGGTCTTGTTCTGATTCTGTGTGAAGTTTTGAGACGAACGGTTTGAGACAATAAAGTCAGTGTGGATTTTCCATGTTTCCCACATTCTGTGTCATAATAAACTATAAAGTGTTTTCTTGTCTGTAACAACATCTCTGTCCCGTCTGTCCGTCCTGGGTGATGATCCCTCCTCTGTTGCTCACCCTGAGGTTTCTCCTGGTTTTCCCTGTTAAAAGGGTTTTCCATGGAGTTTTTCCTCAGTGGATGTGAGGGTCTAAGGACAGAGGATGTTGTTATGATGGGATGTAAAGCCCTTTGAGACAAACTGGTGGTAACAACGGGCTATACTAATAAAATTGCCTTGTCTTGCCTTTATAACGTATGGAGCTTTAAGTGTCGACTACAGTGACAGTAAAATGTATTTATTTGTCACATTATTACTAACCCTCTCCTGGTTAATCTTGGGCCATTGGAAGCACCAGGAGTTTTCCCAGGGGGCCTTACAACCAAATCTAGTCATCTAAAGTATTGGAAAATAATAACCATATTCATATACTGTCCTGGTTAATTGATAGTTGCTTTTATTAACCACTATTTTATAATTTCATCAAAGGATGCCACACATAAGTGCAGATCTACAAGTTTAAAACTCACATGTTGCAATGTGATGTGGTTTGGCATGTCAATCTGTTTTCACAAATTTTGACGTATAATTACATCCCCCAAAAAAGAGTTAAAGTGTTTTAAGTATCAGCATCCTTCTTAAGAGCAAGTGACAACATAGTGCGTGTTTCTTGTCTTGTGTGGTCATTTCCCTGTGTCTTGTCGTATTGTTATGTCCTCTGTGTTATTGTGTCTGATTGCACCACCTGTGTATTGAGTGTCTCCCTTTGTCTTTGTCCAAACGTTTGTGTTTGTTCTTGTGTTTCATTTGTTCCTGTGTTTCATCCCCCTGTTCCTGCTCCATGTGACCACCTGAGTTTTGTCAGTGAAGTCAATAAAAACTTTTTGTTTCACCACACCCGCTCGTCTTGCTGTCTGCATCTGGGTCCAGCTCTCAACTTAACCTGACAACTGTGCAGTCATCATTTATTTTATTCAAGGCTCCAGATTGTGGACCAAAAAGTACAGTTTTTGTCCCAGTCCAGGCCGGTCTAAGGACAGAGGATGTTGTTATGATGGGATGTAAAGCCCTTTGAGACAAACTGATCCTCAGGCTCTAACACCAGTCTGAGTTCCACTGAGGGTTTACAGCCAACCAGCCAACACAGTCGTCGCTGTCAGACACTCTGAGGGACCGTGACATCACACTCATTCCCCCTCTCTCTGCCTCCCCATTTCCTGTCTCTCTCAACTGTAATCTGTAATCTGTAATCTAATAAAGGCGTGAAAAACCCCCCAAAATAATGAGACAACTCCAAATCACTCCTGATTTTTAGTTACTGCAGCGATTCTAAGTGACAACACAAACGGACAAGTTTGGCTTTGTGAAAGGATAGATAGATAGATAGATAGATAGATAGATAGATAGATAGATAGATAGATAGATAGATAGATAGATAGATAGATAGATAGATAGATAGATAGATGATCCAGCGGCAAAAAAAGATGAACAGTTCAGTCGATCATTTGCTCCTTGTTGTTCTGATTCATGACAGGAAGAAGATGCAGCAGCAGCAGTTTTTTGTGACTCGTCCTCACTGTCTAGGGAAAAACACTTCAAGTGAAACTGTCTAAACCAGGACTGTCGTGTCAGGGATCTGGGACGGTGACTACAGACTGTGGTCGACGGTCTGAGTGTTTCCTGTGGGGGGGTGGAGGCCTGTTCCCTGTGTGTGTGTGTGTGTGTGGGGGGGGGGGGGGTGGAGGCCTGTTCTCCCTGCACAACGAAGCCTATGATGTGATGTGTATTATTTTGTAAGGTTGATGTGAACAGTGAGATAAACATTGTGACGGTAGCGCTGATGTGAGTGTGTGTCTAGGTTTTAGTTCATTTGAAAAGGGACAGGCTCATTTCCATCGTCCCTCTGCCTGATGCTGAAGGATATCCTATAAAAAGACAGCAACAAGAAAATACTGCATATAAAAAAGGTAACACATTATACACATTATTATATTACACAATGTAAAGACACTAACAACACATCCACTATTGCATTGTGCTTTTATATACTCTAATTGTTGATTGTGGTCTGTGTCTGTTGTGAATTCTATGTTGGGACAACAGATATCGCTACATCTGGTTCACCCATCTCCTCGTTTCTTGGAAATGATTAATGCTATTGCACACTGTCCCTTGATAAATGAAATAAACTAAACTAAACTAAACTAGACTAATAGAAACTGTATTAGAATTCTTGTTGGTGTTTTATTTTTGTAAGTGATTAGCTGTAGTCCATATGTAAGGACAGTGTTCAACTTCAAACATATTCATCAAAACAGTAGATAGATAGATAGATAGATAGATAGATAGATAGATAGATAGATAGATAGATAGATAGATAGATAGATAGATAGATAGATAGATAGATAGATAGATAGATAGATAGATACGTTTATTGTCATTGTCATTTCCACAACAACGAAATTAAAAAGTGCATCTCCTGCAGTGCAAAATTTCATAAAAACATTAAAAAAAAAAAAAAAAAGCATAAAACACACATTGACCACTCATCATTACTCAGTGTTAAGTGCAGTCACTGCTTTGGGGTAAAAACTGTTCTTAAAACAGTGTCTCCCCCTCCACCACTGGACTAAAGGGGAATGCAACACTTTAGAGACATGAGACCTTGACCACAACTCCCATAACTCATGATGCATAGACAACAGAGTATGGTGAGGCCAGACCACTTTGAAGTCTAACACCAGAGTCTGGATCTGGGATCATTAATAATAATAATAATAATAATAATAATAATAATAATAGAGTACATTTATATAGCGCTTTCCTATCGTTACCCGATCCCCTCCTGTGCTCCTGTGTCGTGGCTGCTCCTCATCGATGGGTTAAATACAGAGAAAGAATCTCACTGTACAAGCTGTATATGTGACAAATAAAGTACCTTTTTTTTACCCGTTATTGATTACTGGTCATAGTATCTTATTTATGAATGTGTTCTTTTCATATGGGCTAAACCTCAGTGCTGTTATAATAAGAGTAGACTGTACTCTGATGTGAAGTTATTAAGCAGCAGCAGAACAACAGTTAATGAAGCAGCCAAACACAGCGATGCTGAAACAAACCAATGTATTGAAATCATTCAAATGTTTTTACCTTCAGTGTTTCTCAAGGACGACAGAGTTTTTCCTCCTCCTGATTCATACAATCCTCTCGTCTGTCTCAGGATCTGGTTTTTGAATTCACTTCAACTTTTCTCTTCAGTTTTATTCGTCAGCTTGTTGCGAAATCTTTCTTCCTCTTTCTGTCACGTCCTGAAAATCCTCTTCCCTCTGTAGGAGCTCTTCCTCCACTCATTCGTGTCTTCTGTTTCTGCCGTTTCATCAGAATTAGATTTTCAGTCTGCCTTGACCTTTGACCTCTAGTATCAGTCAGTTGAGTGGACTTTGTGTCTGTAAATGTTAGTGAAGTGATTGCACGTGTCACAGGAAGTTTAATGTTTCTGCCACATTTATATAACTATATAAAACATACAAAAATATATTGCAGACATATGAAATGTTTGAACTGATTTAATTCATTTATTTATTATGTTGACAAAGAATACTGATAAAAAAAAAAACTTCTGCTAATTCATGATTACTGTATTGGAAACACAGGTTGAAACACTGTATTATCCCTTTATTAATTTTATCTGTTGGTCAGCCACTCCCTGATCAATAATTAACAAAAGCTTCCCAAGTTATGATCAGCACTGACAGATTGGTCATTAATGGCTGGCTTCACCCACCATAAAGATATTACATCAGTTCTCAAGGTACCAGTCACACCGGTAAAAGTAAACTCTTCTCTGATTAATCTGTTTTTCTTTTTTTAAGTTCTTTTTTGGCTTTTCAGGCCTTTATCAGATGCAACAGTTGAGAGAGACAGGAAATGGGGAGGAACAGGGGCAGTGGCGTAACATCATGGTGATGGGCTCTGGTGCAAATATTTTTTTTGTGCCCCCACCCGCCGCCCTAAACACAAGCGCACGTGCACACACACACACACACACACACACACACACACACACACACACACACACACACACACACACACACACACACACACACACACACACACACACACACATACACACACACACACACACACACACACACACACACTGGTCGTACAGGGAGCTGCTTCTCCTGCTCTCTCTGCGCCGGTCAAACATCGACTCCCGTCTGTACTCGGTTTTCCACACACATTTCATTTATTTATTTAGAAAGGACAGTGTGCAGTTGCATTAGTTATTGAAAACAATAAAAAGATGGCTGCAAAAGATTTAGCGGAGCCGACAGACACACAGGTCTGTCTCTAGCTCTGTGTGTGTGCAGACGCCGACAAATGTTTATAGACGGGAACTTAATTAATCATTATTTAATTATTTTATTTTGAAAATTGACCGGATTTTCTCGCCTTTTCTGTGGCTGACTTCCTGTCTGGTACAATCTGGTCTATCCAGCTTGACAACGGCGCTGACAATGTCCAGTCACATAGGTTAACATGGGCGCTGATCAGAAACTGCCTCCGCTCCAGGGCGCTGTGCTTCGGTTCCGTGGGCAGTGCAGAAAGTCATGGAGTCATTACTTTTTTCCCTCAAGTAGTGCAACAAGAGCACCGTTGTTCTCATTCATTCACTTTCAGCCTGTTCACACACAAACTGGTGCAAAAATGACACGTTGTTTCATTTTCAGCTCATACTTATTCACGTTTGTTTTTTCTCTGGTCCACCATGGATGTGTTCTGATCCAAACGCTGCACCGCGCGTCACGTTTCCATCATGACAACTGACGGGAGAAAGACACGTCGTAATGGTTACATGAGCTCAAACTTGTGGCGCACACTGAGCAGTTGGAGGCTCGAGGTCTGCCTGCATTCACATAAACTGACTGTGAGCTTGACTGCAGCCGCACCGAGACCACGCGCTGCTCAGACTCACGTGCGTATTCTGTTCGCGTCAGTCCCGACAGCTAATCGACACGGTTCGCCGAGAAAAAAATGCAGGCACAGACGTAACTGTCTCTCACCATGCAAACCAGCGTTTAAGCTTAAGCACCACGGACAGCAGCTCCATATCAACACCTATCTAACGGCCTGTCCTGACCTGGGCCTTATTCCATTCACAAAACAGGGGCCTGTGGCAATCCACACGGGACCGGGTAATACAGTCTAAAAAAGCACTCAACTTCCCAGGGTCAGTGGCCTTTACAGGCAGGTACAGCTGAGTGTCGTCAGCATAAAAGTGAAAATACACATCATATTTTTGTATTATGTGCCCCAGGGAAAGCATGTATAATGAAAATAGGATTGGTCCCAAAACAGACCCCTGAGGCACGCCGTACTTCAGAGAGGAGAAGGAGGACTTGTAGTTATTTGCTGTGACACAGAACATACGATTTAAAAAGTATGAATAAAACCACCTCAAAGCTGTACCTGAAACACCCACCCAGTGCCTCAAACGATTTAAAAGAATCATATGGTCAATTGTGTTGAACGCCGCACTGAGATCCAGAAGTACCAAGACTGAGCACAACCCACTGTGGGCTGCCAATAAGAGGTCGTTGGTCACTTTTAGTAGAGCCGTTTCTGTGCTGTGGTACTTCAGGAATCCAGACTGAAATTTATCAAAGATAAAATTTTCCTCTAGGGCTGCTAAAAGCTGTAAAGACACATTTTTTTCTAAAATTTTTGACATAAAAGGCAGTTTGGAGATTGGCCTGTAGTTGTGATGCAAGGAAGGGTCTAGCCTTGGTTTTTTCAGTAGTCAGTGAGCTGTAAAAAAAAAATAGAGAGCAAGCTGGGCCCAACAGAATCAAATACTTGAGTTAAAAACCTAGATGGAATCACATCAGAAGGGCAGGTTGACACTCTAGTGTGTGAAACAACATCTAAAAGTTCAGGTAGAGTTATTGGGTAAAACTGGTTTAAAATGTCCTTTGGGGGATAAAAAGCATCACTAAAAATATCAGTAAAAGCATCAGTAAAAGAGGCACTGGGTGTAATCGAGGCTCTGATAGACTCCACCTTATCGTTAAAATAAGATAAAAAACGATTACAGTCGGCATCTGATTCAATGGGGACAGAGGGGGGCGGAGTATTGACCAGGGAATCAACAGTCTTAAATAAAATCCTGGGGTTATTTTGATTAATGAGAAGGCTCTTCATAATATTAAAATGAATCTGGAGACCTGATTTTTTCCACAAACGCTCTGCTTTTCTACAATCTCTTTTAAAACTGCGGATACTTTCATTTAACCAAGGTTGCCTCTTTTTTGAGGACTTGGTTATAAGCTTCTGGGGGGCAATAGCATTGAGGGTAGAAAGGCAAGTTAGGCAGTTAAAATGAGCAGCCAAGTTGTTGGTGTCGGCAGGTTCAGGAGCTGGATAATAGTTGAGATTGAACTGGGCGCTGAACTCTGCTGGGCTATTTTCATTAAAAACACGGGTACTCCAGGAGCGTGTGGTAGCTGTCTCAGAAACTGGACATTCACTATTAAAAACTATACATTTGTGATCCGAGACCGTGAAATCTAGCACATCTAAAAGTGCTAAACTCATGCCAAGGGTAAAAACAAGGCCCAGTGTGTGCCCACGATTATGTGTCGGGCCATGGACATGCTGTTGAAAGTTAAAAGAGCTTGTAATATTCCAACACAGTCTCACTACTTACGCGTAAAAAACCGACGCTTGGTCAGGGCCCTTTCGCGTTGTTTCCAGACGCTCAAGTTCTCCCTCAGCGTCAGACTTCCACGCACAGGGATTTCAATTCATTTTAATCAGGGACGGACTGGCCATTGGGCAATGTGGGCAAATGCCACTGCGGCTGCATCACAAATAAATAAATAAATAAATAAATGAATAAATATAAAGCTGAGCGGAGCGGAGCGGCCGCATCAATAGGCGGCCGCAAATAAATAAATGAATAAATAAAAATAATAAAAAATAAAGCGGAGCTGAAGGCGGCCACAAAAAAGAGGGGAAAAAGCAAACAAACAAACAAAATGGCCTGTTAACTCTGACAAATAATAGGCCTACTAAACTAAATAATAATAATAATGACGTTTTTTATTTTTCCTGTAAAGGACAAATTGTCACGAGGCCAGCGCCGTGACAGTTTGTGTTGCATGTTTGTCTGTTTTTGTTTTGTCACTCTACCTGTTTGTATGTCTATGTCTCGTTCCCCCTCCCCTTTGCACTCTGTCACCTCTCCTGGACCTGCCTGCCTCCCACTCCACACCTGCCCTGCTGCTGCAGTCTGCACTTCAGTCCTGCCTCGACCATCAGTCTCTGCCGGATCGTCGTTCAATCCACATGGTTTGTTGTAGTCGAGTTCCAGCCGAGCCTCAGAACCTCTGCTTACCAGTCTGTTCTTGTTGCTGACTTGATTTTTCCTGCTGCAGTCTCTTGCCTGCCTGCCAGCCCGTCTTCCAGTCCTTCCGTCCGCCTGCCACCCCAGCCATCACCTCAAGCCCCCCTTCAGCTGTCCCCCCCTGGATCCACACTCCAACCCATCGCCCCCCTTTACCTCACTTCCCTAACCTCAAATAAACATTTTATTTTTTCAGTTGGTGTCTGTCTCTGGGTTCCTAGCAGAGTCGTGACACAAATAGCCTAAATTTATCTCATCTCTAATCTATTATAAGGTTTTTTGGATGTTTTTACGATTGTTGACGTGATGAGATGATAGGTCAAATGACAATTGAATGATGGGTAGTGCGAGCAGGTCAACAACACGGAATGAAATAAAATGGATCGAGGAGGGAGAAAACGGCGAGTAGAAAAAGGTGGAGCAGAAAAAAAAGAGAGAAGAAGCGTAAGGCTTTATTGGCTGAAAGTGGGAAAAGCGCAAATATTGTTATTCTCTAAAAAGCCTGTGCCCGGTGATGCGGACAGTGGCGCTCCCAGCTGCTCTGCAGCTGCTGCTGCTAGCATGAGTGACAAAGGTGACATGATGGCAGACGAGAGTGGGAGCAGGTCTGAAGAGGAAAAAAGAGAGGAGGAATTAGTGGAGGAAGAGTCACCAACACAGACTGTAGGCAAAGAAATGGACGTTGCCGTCACACCTGCACCTGCTATTGCAGCCACAAGCAGAGAAACAGCTGCTCCAGTGACAGAGGTGATCCAGGATGAATATAATTATTTCAAACGTCCAAATTCCAACACACTTGAATTTTTTTTCAAGTTTCACCCAAATCAGCCTTCTGATGCACAAGAATCTGTCAAGAAATCATACAGACATAAAGATGGATCACAAAGAAAATGGGTGAGTTATGATGTTGAGAACCACTCATTATTGTGTGCAGTTTGCATGGCATTTTCTAAAAAGACAGACACAAGTGCCTTCATTCAAGGATGTAAGGATTGGAGACACATTCATCAGAGGCTCAACAGTCATGAAAACACACAAACTCATCTGGAATGTGTGAATGCTTACCTTTCATGGATAAGTAAAGCAGACATCCCTAACCTGCTGGATTCAAATAAAAGAAAAAAAGAGGCGACAAGTCCTAGAACGTGTCATTGATGTAACAAAACTGATAGGCAAATGCGTACTCAGTTATCGTGGAAGTAAAAATGAGGCAGCTCACTCATTAGCAGACATGTCTGTGGATCATGGGAACTTTCTTGAAATTCTTCTGCTTGTTAGCAAATATGAAAGCTGTTTACAGCAGCATGTTCAAGACTGCATCCAAAAAAGCCAATCAAGCACTGGCAAAGGAAGAGGCTCACTAGTGACATTAATGTCCAAAACTACAGTATGTTCAGTTTTGGAGGATATCCGGCAACTCATCAAAGAAACAATTGCAACTGAAATAATCCAGGCTGGAATGTACACTGTACAGATAGACACAACCCAAGATATAACATCAAAAGATCAGTGCAGTGTTGTAGTCCGCTACGTAACAGAGAGCAGCATTCAGGAGAAGCTACTTGCAGTTGTTGAATGCAAGTCATCAACAGGGGAGGACTTTCTTAACGCCACAGTAAGTGGATCTGCTCCGAGGAAACGCCGGAGGAAAAGAGGGAGGAGAGGTGGCGTTCAGCGCAGGCTGAGAAGATCCGGGCTGGATGATAGACGTCGGCTTCCACCTCTCCCAACAGTCTTACTCTCCAATGTCCAGTCCATTCGGAATAAAATGGACGAGCTTGAGATCTACGCAAGGTGGAAACGTGAGTTTAGAGAGACGTGTCTCCTCGCGTTCACCGAGACGTGGTTGGGAGAACGAGATAGGAATGAGGATCTTCACATAACCGGCTTCGGCCCCCCTATCCGCCTCGATCGCTCTCCTCTCGCTACAAACAAGTCTAAGGGAGGCGGAGTATGTTTTTATATTAATGAGAGATACTGTAAGACTGTAGTGGTGCGGGAGAGAATATGCACATCGGATATTGAACTTTTGTGTATCTCACTTCGTCCCTTCTATCTGCCGAGGGAATTCCCTCAGCTGTTCTTTTCCCTTGTTTACATTCATCCGAGAGCTGACGTCACGGCAGCTTGTCAGCTGATCGAGGACGTGAGCAACAAATTGAACGCGCTCTGCCCTGATGCTTCTAAATTTGTTTTAGGAGATTTTAATCACTGTCGAATTGACAAAACATTGAGAACATATGAACAGTATGTCACCTGTCCAACAACTATGAGGAACTCCACTATTGACCTGTGCTATGGTTCAGTAGCCAATGCTTACAGGTCCATTCCTATGCCCTCCTTTGGAGCTTCCTATCATAGCAGTATTCTACTTCTACCGATCTACAGGCCAGTCTGTAAACGACGAGAGCAAACTATAAAGACAGTGAAATGCTGGTCAGAGGACAGTATTGACAATCTGAAAGCTTGCTTCGAATGCACAGCCTGGGATGTTTTTTATGATTCTTGTTCTAACCTGAATGAACTGACACAGACTGTTTCCTCCTATATATCCTTCTGTGTTGACATTAATATCCCCCAGAAGAACATCACTGTCTACCCCAACAACAAACCGTGGGTCACTAAAGACTTAAAAAATGTTATAAATAAGAAGAAAAAAATATTTTATACAGGGAACAACCAGGAAAGGAAAGACATTAACAAAGAGGTTAAGAATGAAATTCGGAAAGCCAAAAGAGCTTATAAAGACAAGGTGGAACACAAGTATAGCAGTGGTGATCTGAGGGCGGCCTGGAGAGGCATCAAATCGATGGCCTCAGTCACTAACCTCCAGGATGAAAACATCAGGGCACCAATTAGAATAGAGGGTAGCAATGAAGATCTGCCCAATGCTTTTAATCTTTTTTACTCCCGGTTCGAAAACCATAACCATGACAAACTTTCTTTTCAATGTATTCCTGCTGTCACTGACTGTGATATGGTCATCAGTGAGGAGTGTGTAAACAACCTCCTGAAGAAGGTCAATGTAAGAAAGGCCTGTGGCCCAGATGAAATTTGTGGACGCACATTAAAGTATTGTTCTGACCAACTTAGCGGTGTTCTCCACCACATTTTTCAGATGTCACTTAATTGCAGTCAAGTACCTGATTTATGGAAATCCTCAACCATAATCCCTGTTCCAAAAAACTCATCCCCCAAACAATTCAATGATTTTAGACCAGTAGCACTTACATCACTGTGTATGAAGATCTTTGAGAAAATTATGAAGAACATGATTATGTCACATATGGAGGGGAGCATTGACCCACTCCAGTTTGCTTATCAGGCAGGGAAAGGCGTGGAGGACGCCAAGCTTTTTATCCTCAACTGCCTCTACAAACACCTGGAAAAACCCCAAGCCCATGCTCGGCTCCTATTTGCTGACTTCTCTTCAGCTTTTAATTTGATGCAGCCGCATCTTTTACTCAAGAGGCTAATAAGTGATTTTAATTTGCCCCACCAGATTGTCTTATGGTTGTCAGATTTTTTAACCAACAGAAAGCAGAGGGTTTATGTAAATGGTTGTGTTTCAGACTCCTTATCTTTGTCCACCGGTTCACCACAAGGGTGTGTCCTTTCCCCCCTACTTTTTATTTTATATACAGACGAATGCAGGAGCATTAGGCAAGGCAGCTACCTAGTCAAATTCTCTGACGATACTGCACTGCTGTCTCTTCTTCAGGGATCTGAAGCAGGACACGGGGAGGCTCTTGTTGATTTTGTTTCATGGTGTGACAACAACTACTTAGACTTAAATGTGTCCAAAACAAAGGAGATTATAATTGATTTTAGACGCAACAAAATCCCAGCTGCAGATAGCACCATCCATGGTAAAACTGTGGAAAGAGTTCCCTCATATAAATATTTAGGTACCTTTCTTGATGAGAAGTTAAAATTTGATGTGAACACTGCGGACATTGTAAAGCGAGGGCAACAGAGAATTCATCCTCTCCGCAAATTGAACTCTTTTTCTGTCAGCCCTGTTATTCTGTGTCGTTTTTACCAGTCTTTTATCGAAAGTCTCCTGTGTTTTTCCTTTATCTGCTGGTTTCCCAGCCTCACAGTGAAAGATAAAAACAGCTTGTATAACATTATAAAAACCTGTTCCAAGATCACAGGAATGAAACTTAGGGACCTGAACAGTTTTTGTGACCAACAAACTTTGAGGAAAGTAAATAACATTTTGTCTTCTCCAGGTCACGTGCTGTCAAGTGAATTATCTCTGTTGCCCTCAGGACGTCGCTATGTTTCACC
This sequence comes from Trachurus trachurus, assembly GCF_905171665.1. Taxonomy (NCBI): domain Eukaryota; kingdom Metazoa; phylum Chordata; class Actinopteri; order Carangiformes; family Carangidae; genus Trachurus; species Trachurus trachurus. Next base: position 40,711,324 of record NC_139891.1, read on the forward strand.
TGTCTGCAAGATGAACCGTTTTTTGAAGTCTTTTGTCCCCTCTGCTATTCACCTCTTAAATTCTTTGTAATGATTTTATCCTTCTTGCCATGAACATTTTTATTGGTCAAACATGTGCAACTTATGTACTTATTCACTCATTCAACGGATCTTTGACTACACTGTACCCTGGCATCCTATTCTATCTATTTATTTACCTTATCTGTTATATGTATTTATTGTGTGTATTCGTACTGTGTTTTTTTTGTGGACTGTGCAAGCTGCTGAAATCAATTGCCCCTGGTGGGATTAATAAAGTTGTTTGAAGTTGAAGTTGAAGTTTGTATTAAAGCTCCTTCAAAATAAAGGTAGATGTTTGTATTAAAGCTCCTTCAAAATAAAGGTAGATGTTTGAGTTAAAGCTCCTTCAAAATAAAGGTATATGTTTCTGTAAAAGCTCTTTCAAAATAAAGGTAGATGTTTGTGTTAAAGCTCTTTCAAAATAAAGGTAGATGTTTGTGTTAAAGCTCCATACAGTATAAAGGTAGATGTTTGTGTTAAAGCTCCTTCAAAATAAAGGTAGATGTTTGTATTAAAGCTCCTTCAGTATAAAGGTAGATGTTTGTATTAAAGCTCCTTCAAAACAAAGGTAGATGTTTGTATTAAAGCTCCTTCAAAATAAAGGTAGATGTTTGTATTAAAGCTCCTTCAAAATAAAGGTAGATGTTTGAATTAAAGCTCCTTCAAAATAAAGGTAGATGTTTGTATTAAAGCTCCTTCAAAATAAAGGTAGATGTTTGTATTAAAGCTCCTTCAAAATAAAGGTAGATGTTTGTGTTAAAGCTCCTTCAAAATAAAGGTAGATGTTTGTGTTAAAGCTCCATACAGTATAAAGGTAGATGTTTGTGTTAAAGCTCCTTCAAAATAAAGGTATATGTTTCTGTTAAAGCTCTTTAAAAATAAAGGTAGATGTTTGTGTTAAAGCTCTTTCAAAATAAAGGTAGATGTTTGTGTTAAAGCTCCTTCAAAATAAAGGTATATGTTTCTGTTAAAGCTCTTTAAAAATAAAGGTAGATGTTTGTGTTAAAGCTCTTTCAAAATAAAGGTATATGTTTCTGTTAAAGCTCTTTCAAAATAAAGGTAGATGTTTGTGTTAAAGCTCCTTCAAAATAAAGGTATATGTTTCTGTAAAAGCTCTTTCAAAATAAAGGTAGATGTTTGTGTTAAAGCTCTTTCAAAATAAAGGTAGATGTTTGTGTTAAAGCTCCATACAGTATAAAGGTAGATGTTTGTGTTAAAGCTCCTTCAAAATAAAGGTAGATGTTTGTATTAAAGCTCCTTCAGTATAAAGGTAGATGTTTGTATTAAAGCTCCTTCAAAACAAAGGTAGATGTTTGTATTAAAGCTCCTTCAAAATAAAGGTAGATGTTTGAATTAAAGCTCCTTCAAAATAAAGGTAGATGTTTGTATTAAAGCTCCTTCAAAATAAAGGTAGATGTTTGTGTTAAAGCTCCTTCAAAATAAAGGTAGATGTTTGTGTTAAAGCTCCTTCAAAATAAAGGTAGATGTTTGTGTTAAAGCTCCTTCAACATAAAGGTAGATGTTTGTATTAAAGCTCCTTCAAAATAAAGGTAGATTTTTGAATTAAAGCTCCTTCAAAATAAAGGTAGATGTTTGTATTAAAGCTCCTTCAAAATAAAGGTAGATGTTTGTATTAAAGCTCCTTCAAAATAAAGGTAGATGTTTGTGTTAAAGCTCATTCAGTATAAAGGTAGATGTTTGTGTTAAAGCTCCTTCAAAATAAAGGTATATGTTTCTGTTAAAGCTCTTTAAAAATAAAGGTAGATGTTTGTGTTAAAGCTCTTTCAAAATAAAGGTAGATGTTTGTGTTAAAGCTCCTTCAAAATAAAGGTATATGTTTCTGTTAAAGCTCTTTAAAAATAAAGGTAGATGTTTGTGTTAAAGCTCTTTCAAAATAAAGGTAGATGTTTGTGTTAAAGCTCCTTCAACATAAAGGTAGATGTTTGTATTAAAGCTCCTTCAAAATAAAGGTAGATTTTTGAATTAAAGCTCCTTCAAAATAAAGGTAGATGTTTGTATTAAAGCTCCTTCAAAATAAAGGTAGATGTTTGTATTAAAGCTCCTTCAAAATAAAGGTAGATGTTTGTGTTAAAGCTCAATACAGTATAAAGGTAGATGTTTGTGTTAAAGCTCCTTCAAAATAAAGGTATATGTTTCTGTTAAAGCTCTTTCAAAATAAAGGTAGATGTTTGTGTTAAAGCTCTTTCAAAATAAAGGTAGATGTTTGTGTTAAAGCTCCTTCAAAATAAAGGTATATGTTTCTGTTAAAGCTCTTTAAAAATAAAGGTAGATGTTTGTGTTAAAGCTCTTTCAAAATAAAGGTAGATGTTTGTGTTAAAGCTCCTTCAAAATAAAGGTAGATGTTTGTGTTAAAGCTCCTTCAAAATAAAGGTAGATGTTTCTGTTAAAGCTCTTCAAAATAAAGGTAGATGTTTGTGTTAAAGCTCCTTCAAAATAAAGGTAGATGTTTCTGTAAAAGCTCTTCAAAATAAAGGTAGATGTTTGTGTTAAAGCTCTTTCAAAATAAAGGTAGATGTTTGTTTTAAAGCTCCATACAGTATAAAGGTAGATGTTTGTGTTAAAGCTCCTTCAAAATAAAGGTAGATGTTTGTATTAAAGCTCCTTCAGTATAAAGGTAGATGTTTGTATTAAAGCTCCTTCAAAATAAAGGTAGATGTTTGTATTAAAGCTCCTTCAAAATAAAGGTAGATGTTTGAATTAAAGCTCCTTCAAAATAAAGGTAGATGTTTGTATTAAAGCTCCTTCAAAATAAAGGTAGATGTTTGTGTTAAAGCTCCTTCAAAATAAAGGTAGATGTTTGTGTTAAAGCTCCTTCAAAATAAAGGTAGATGTTTGTGTTAAAGCTCCTTCAAAATAAAGGTAGATGTTTGTATTAAAGCTCCTTCAAAATAAAGGTAGATGTTTGTGTTAAAGCTCCTTCAGTATAAAGGTAGATGTTGGTGTTAAAGCTCCTTCAGAATAAAGGTAGATGTTTGAATTAAAGCTCCTTCAAAATAAAGGTAGATGTTTGTGTTAAAGCTCCTTCAAAATAAAGGTAGATGTTTGAATTAAAGCTCCTTCAAAATAAAGGTAGATGTTTGTGTTAAAGCTCCTTCAAAATAAAGGTAGATGTTTGAATTAAAGCTCCTTCAAAATAAAGGTAGATGTTTGTATTAAAGCTCCTTCAAAATAAAGGTAGATGTTTGTATTAAAGCTCCTTCAAAATAAAGGTAGATGTTTGTGTTAAAGCTCCTTCAAAATAAAGGTAGATGTTTGTGTTAAAGCTCCATACAGTATAAAGGTAGATGTTTGTGTTAAAGCTCCTTCAAAATAAAGGTAGATGTTTCTGTTAAAGCTCTTTCAAAATAAAGGTAGATGTTTGTGTTAAAGCTCTTTCAAAATAAAGGTAGATGTTTGTGTTAAAGCTCCTTCAAAATAAAGGTAGATGTTTCTGTTAAAGCTCTTTCAAAATAAAGGTAGATGTTTGTGTTAAAGCTCTTTCAAAATAAAGGTAGATGTTTGTGTTAAAGCTCCTTCAAAATAAAGGTAGATGTTTGTGTTAAAGCTCCTTCAAAATAAAGGTATATGTTTCTGTTAAAGCTCTTTCAAAATAAAGGTAGATGTTTGTGTTAAAGCTCCTTCAAAATAAAGGTAGATGTTTCTGTAAAAGCTCTTTCAAAATAAAGGTAGATGTTTGTGTTAAAGCTCCTTCAAAATAAAGGTAGATGTTTGTATTAAAGCTCCTTCAAAATAAAGGTATATGTTTGTGTTAAAGCTCCATACAGTATAAAGGTAGATGTTTGTATTAAAGCTCCTTCAAAATAAAGGTATATGTTTGTGTTAAAGCTCCTTCAAAATAAAGGTAGATGTTTTTGTTAAAGCTCTTTCAAAATAAAGGTAGATGTTTGTATTAAAGCTCCTTCAAAATAAAGGTAGATGTTTGTATTAAAGCTCCTTCAAAATAAAGGTAGATGTTGTGTTAAGCTCCTTCAAAATAAAGGTAGATGTTTCTGTTAAAGCTCTTTCAAAATAAAGGTAGATGTTTGTATTAAGCTCCTTCAGTATAAAGGTAGATGTTTGTATTAAAGCTCCTTCAAAATAAAGGTAGATGTTTGTGTTAAAGCTCCTTCAGAATAAAGGTAGATGTTTGTATTAAAGCTCCTTCAAAATAAAGGTAGATGTTTGTATTAAAGCTCCTTCAAATAAAGGTAGATGTTTGTGTTAAGCTCCTTCAGAATAAAGGTAGATGTTTGTGTTAAAGCTCCTTCAGTATAAAGGTAGATGTTTGTATTAAAGCTCCTTCAGTATAAAGGTAGATGTTTGTATTAAAGCTCCTTCAAAATAAAGGTATATGTTTGTGTTAAAGCTCCATACAGTATAAAGGTAGATGTTTGTATTAAAGCTCCTTCAAAATAAAGGTAGATGTTTGTGTTAAAGCTCCTTCAAAATAAAGGTAGATGTTTGTGTTAAAGCTCTTTCAAAATAAAGGTAGATGTTTGAATTAAAACTCCTTCAGTATAAAAGTAGATGTTTGTGTTAATGCTCCTTCAAAATAAAGGTAGATGTTTGTGTTAACGATCTTAAGGTCAAGACAGAGCTGATCAGACAGACACATGATCATCTTTTTATAAGCACTGATATGGAGGATCTGTAATCACATTAGGTTACCTGTGTGTGTGTGTGTGTGTGTGTGTGTGTGTGTGTGTGTGTGTGTGTGTGTGTGTGTGTGTGTGTGTGTGTGTGTGTGTGTGTGTGTGACCATAGACATATAAAGAGTAGACGCCGCATCGAACGCTGGGCCTATTGGCGCTGACGAGCGGTGGGGCCGCCATCTTGGACCGGTCGCCCGCTCCACTCAGTGTATCTGTTTGGTAGGTGCAATTGATAGTTTCACTAGTGTCAGTGCATTTAATCAATAACTTACTGAGCATTATCCCGCCTATTACACGGCGTACGAGTGTAATAATTCATTTGAAACATAATTTTGATCAATATATAAACCAGAGAATCAATTCATATCAGGTCAGAGAGAGAGAGAGGGAGGAGAGAGAATAAATAAATAAATAAATATTCCATTCACAAAATACAACCAACAGTAATGTTCAATCTTATTAGTGAAAAGTAATCCCCAGAGCCAGCTGTTTTCCATGGTTTTCTGCTGATTAGAACAGAAATAATATGCTGCTCAGTGCTCTGCATCCTGTTACTTCTGCTGCTCCACTGAGTAGAACCACCGCTTCATTTCTGGCGGAGCAGCTGTGTGTCTGTGTTTACAAACATTTAATCCAGCTAGGTGGATTGTTTATGAAGTTAACGAGCTCTGGCCTGGTTACCACGGCAACTCCAGGTGGTTACCACGGCAATAGGGGCCCCGCAGTCTGAGGCAGACAGAAACGTGGAGAAAAAGAGACATTTTCTGCCTCTGCACTGGTCTGGCAAAAGGCTTAGCGTAGATAGATAGATAGATAGATAGATAGATAGATAGATAGATAGATAGATAGATAGATAGATAGATAGATAGATAGATAGATAGATAGATAGATAGATAGTGTAGGAGCCATTTTGCCTGTTCTCTGTTTGACCACCAGGGGGGGTATTGTGTTGGGTGAAGGTGATATAGGTGAGGGTGTAATTGGCCTCCGGTGTGTGTGTGAGGAGGAGAGCACAAAGTTTTCTGACCGTGTCAAGCCCGTGTCAAGCCCGTGTCAAGACCGTGTCAAGCCCGTGTCAAGCCCGTGTCAAGACCGTGTCAAGCTGGGAAAGACGTGTAAAACCGTGCATAGGACACGCAAAGTGAGTTACCGTGATTGAGTGTTGAACAGTGTGAATTACACTTACCTGAGAGCAGCAATCCTGTGCTTACCTGGACTTTATGTGTAAATAAATAATTATTATTATGCAAACGACCTCACGTGAATGGACATTGGTTTGTGGACACGCGTCCGGAAGAGTTCCACACCCACACACACAGGAACTTAAACGTACACGGCTTTATTGGTAAAAAGACTGTACAGATAGGGTTACCCTAACCCTAACCCTAACCCTAGTCTCTTTTTGATATGATATGTTGGTTTTACCTAATTGCCTTGGATGAAATTTGTATGGCTGTTCTAAGTTTCTTTTTTGATATGAAATGTTGTTATATGTTTACTACAGTTTGTAAGTTTCTTTTCCTTGTTGCCTCTGATGAAATGTGTTATCTCTTTCAAGGTGAAAATAAAGATTTTGATATTTGATAAGTTTGTGTGGCACTGCTGTTCTCTGTCTACTACTTTTAACCTGGCTACTGTGTTGAATGAAGTACTGTTAAATCATCTTAGATTGATATTGACTTATAACATGACTGAGTTGGTTTGAATATGTTATTGACCATTATGAAAGTAACCGGTCTCAATAAAAAAATTCTTCAGAAAAACTTTGTCAATAATGCATATATGGAACAGCAATGATTAAAAAAAACATTAGACCTCTTACACTGTAAACCCTAATAAGTTCAGTTAACTCAAAAAAATTGTTGAAACTGATTACATCAAAAATTTTAATTAATGTTGACTAAATATTTTGAGTTAAAAAAGATATCTTGATTAAGTATGCTTTACTTGTAATCTTAAAGCAGATATCAGCTTCACGGCCGTTTCGGCTAATGCTGCGTTCAAGGCAGGCTTTTGAAACCGTAAGTTACAGCTTCAAGTCACAACTACGACTTGGTAGCGTTCCAGGTAACCCGTAGCTCGTGTTTTTACCATCCTGTTGTCTGTGAAAGTTCCCTATAACGGCCACTCGTAACTTCCGACCCGTGAACTCGTACCAGATCGAACTGGTATGACTTCACAGGAAGGAAAAACACAAAGTACGAGTTTCTTTGAACGCACCATGAGTTAGCAGCCCCCGCCCTTGTCAGGCATCAATTGGTCCTCGTGCTACGTCACCACATTCACGCGCATCCCTTGGCTGCACACACAGCCCTTCATGCCGTTCTCTCTCCTCATTGGATAACACTTGTATCCCACAAGGAAAATTTTCTCCTCGGGTTACAGCAGAGCAGAGTGACGGAGAGACTCGTGTTTAGGCTGAAATACTTCATGTAAGTGATTGCTGACGGAAAATAGGACTATTTAGGACTTATATTAACAAAAACATTCCACTGATATCTGCTTTAAGTGGCACTAACTTATGGTAGACAGGTACAAAGTGTCCTCTGTCCCCCAGTCTGGACAGACAGACAGGTACCTAGTGTCCCCTTCAAAATAAAGGTAGATGTTTGTATTAAAGCTCCTTCAAAATAAAGGTAGATGTTTGTATTAAAGCTCCTTCAAAATAAAGGTAGATGTTTGTATTAAAGCTCCTTCAAAATAAAGGTAGATGTCTGTGTTAAGCTCCTTCAAAATAAAGGTAGATGTTTGTATTAAAGCTCCTTCAAAATAAAGGTAGATGTCTGTGTTAAGCTCCTTCAAAATAAAGGTAGATGTTTGTATTAAAGCTCCTTCAGTATAAAGGTAGATGTTTGAATTAAAGCTCCTTCAAAATAAAGGTAGATGTTTGTGTTAAAGCTCTTTCAAAATAAAGGTAGATGTTTGTATTAAAGCTCCTTCAAAATAAAGGTAGATGTTTGTATTAAAGCTCCTTCAAAATAAAGGTAGATGTTTGTATTAAAGCTCCTTCAAAATAAAGGTAGATGTCTGTGTTAAGCTCCTTCAAAATAGAGGTAGATGTTTGTGTTAAAGCTCTTTCAAAATAAAGGTAGATGTTTGTGTTAAAGCTCCTTCAAAATAAAGGTAGATGTTTGTGTTAAGCTCCTTCAGAATAAAGGTAGATGTTTGACTTAAAGCTCCATACAGTATAAAGGTAGATGTTTGTATTAAAGCTCCTTCAAAATAAAGGTAGATGTCTGTGTTTAGCTCCTTCAAAATAAAGGAAGATGTTTCTGTTAAAGCTCTTTCAAAATAAAGGTAGATGTTTGTATTAAAGCTCCTTCAGTATAAAGGTAGATGTTTGAATTAAAGCTCCTTCAAAATAGAGGTAGATGTTTGTGTTAAAGCTCTTCAAAATAAAGGTAGATGTTTGTGTTAAAGCTCCTTCAAAATAAAGGTAGATGTTTGTGTTAAGCTCCTTCAGAATAAAGGTAGATGTTTGACTTAAAGCTCCATACAGTATAAAGGTAGATGTTTGTATTAAAGCTCCTTCAAAATAAAGGTAGATGTCTGTGTTAAGCTCCTTCAAAATAAAGGTAGATGTTTCTGTTAAAGCTCTTTCAAAATAAAGGTAGATGTTTGTATTAAAGCTCCTTCAGTATAAAGGTAGATGTTTGAATTAAAGCTCCTTCAAAATAAAGGTAGATGTTTGTGTTAAAGCTCTTTCAAAATAAAGGTAGATGTTTGTATTAAAGCTCCTTCAAAATAAAGGTAGATGTCTGTGTTAAGCTCCTTCAAAATAGAGGTAGATGTTTGTGTTAAAGCTCTTTCAAAATAAAGGTAGATGTTTCTGTTAAAGCTCTTTCAAAATAAAGGTAGATGTTTGTATTAAAGCTCCTTCAGTATAAAGGTAGATGTTTGTATTAAAGCTCCTTCAAAATAAAGGTAGATGTTTGTATTAAAGCTCCTTCAAAATAAAGGTAGATGTTTGTATTAAAGCTCCTTCAAAATAAAGGTAGATGTCTGTGTTAAGCTCCTTCAAAATAGAGGTAGATGTTTGTGTTAAAGCTCCTTCAAAATAAAGGTAGATGTTTGTGTTAAAGCTCCTTCAGTATAAAGGTAGATGTTTGAATTAAAGCTCCTTCAAAATAAAGGTAGATGTTTGTGTTAAAGCTCTTTCAAAATAAAGGTAGATGTTTCTGTTAAAGCTCTTTCAAAATAAAGGTAGATGTTTGTATTAAAGCTCCTTCAAAATAAAGGTAGATGTTTGTATTAAAGCTCCTTCAAAATAAAGGTAGATGTCTGTGTTAAGCTCCTTCAAAATAAAGGTAGATGTTTCTGTTAAAGCTCTTTCAAAATAAAGGTAGATGTTTGTATTAAAGCTCCTTCAGTATAAAGGTAGATGTTTGTATTAAAGCTCCTTCAAAATAAAGGTATATGTTTGTGTTAAAGCTCCATACAGTATAAAGGTAGATGTTTGTATTAAAGCTCCTTCAAAATAAAGGTAGATGTTTGTATTAAAGCTCCTTCAAAATAAAGGTAGATGTTTGTGTTAAGCTCCTTCAGAATAAAGGTAGATGTTTGACTTAAAGCTCCATACAGTATAAAGGTAGATGTTTGTATTAAAGCTCCTTCAGTATAAAGGTAGATGTTTGTATTAAAGCTCCTTCAAAATAAAGGTATATGTTTGTGTTAAAGCTCCATACAGTATAAAGGTAGATGTTTGTATTAAAGCTCCTTCAAAATAAAGGTAGATGTTTGTGTTAAAGCTCCTTCAAAATAAAGGTAGATGTTTGTGTTAAAGCTCTTTCAAAATAAAGGTAGATGTTTGAATTAAAACTCCTTCAGTATAAAAGTAGATGTTTGTGTTAATGCTCCTTCAAAATAAAGGTAGATGTTTGTGTTAACGATCTTAAGGTCAAGACAGAGCTGATCAGACAGACACATGATCATCTTTTTATAAGCACTGATATGGAGGAGCTGTAATCACATTAGGTTACCTGTGTGTGTGTGTGTGTGTGTGTGTGTGTGTGTGTGTGTGTGTGTGTGTGTGTGTGTGTGTGTGTGTGTGTGTGTGTGTGTGTGTGTGTGTGTGTGACCATAGACATATAAAGAGTAGACGCCGCATCGAACGCTGGGCCTATTGGCGCTGACGAGCGGTGGGGCCGCCATCTTGGACCGGTCGCCCGCTCCACTCAGTGTATCTGTTTGGTAGGTGCAATTGATAGTTTCACTAGTGTCAGTGCATTTAATCAATAACTTACTGAGCATTATCCCGCCTATTACACGGCGTACGAGTGTAATAATTCATTTGAAACATAATTTTGATCAATATATAAACCAGAGAATCAATTCATATCAGGTCAGAGAGAGAGAGAGGGAGGAGAGAGAATAAATAAATAAATAAATATTCCATTCACAAAATACAACCAACAGTAATGTTCAATCTTATTAGTGAAAAGTAATCCCCAGAGCCAGCTGTTTTCCATGGTTTTCTGCTGATTAGAACAGAAATAATATGCTGCTCAGTGCTCTGCATCCTGTTACTTCTGCTGCTCCACTGAGTAGAACCACCGCTTCATTTCTGGCGGAGCAGCTGTGTGTCTGTGTTTACAAACATTTAATCCAGCTAGGTGGATTGTTTATGAAGTTAACGAGCTCTGGCCTGGTTACCACGGCAACTCCAGGTGGTTACCACGGCGATAGGGGCCCCGCAGTCTGAGGCAGACAGAAACGTGGAGAAAAAGAGACATTTTCTGCCTCTGCACTGGTCTGGCAAAAGGCTTAGCGTAGATAGATAGATAGATAGATAGATAGATAGATAGATAGATAGATAGATAGATAGATAGATAGATAGATAGATAGATAGATAGTGTAGGAGCCATTTTGCCTGTTCTCTGTTTGACCACCAGGGGGGGTATTGTGTTGGGTGAAGGTGATATAGGTGAGGGTGTAATTGGCCTCCGGTGTGTGTGTGAGGAGGAGAGCACAAAGTTTTCTGACCGTGTCAAGCCCGTGTCAAGCCCGTGTCAAGCCCGTGTCAAGACCGTGTCAAGCCCGTGTCAAGCCCGTGTCAAGACCGTGTCAAGCTGGGAAAGACGTGTAAAACCGTGCATAGGACACGCAAAGTGAGTTACCGTGATTGAGTGTTGAACAGTGTGAATTACACTTACCTGAGAGCAGCAATCCTGTGCTTACCTGGACTTTATGTGTAAATAAATAATTATTATTATGCAAACGACCTCACGTGAATGGACATTGGTTTGTGGACACGCGTCCGGAAGAGTTCCACACCCACACACACAGGAACTTAAACGTACACGGCTTTATTGGTAAAAAGACTGTACAGATAGGGTTACCCTAACCCTAACCCTAACCCTAGTCTCTTTTTGATATGATATGTTGTTTTTACCTAATTGCCTTGGATGAAATTTGTATGGCTGTTCTAAGTTTCTTTTTTGATATGAAATGTTGTTATATGTTTACTACAGTTTGTAAGTTTCTTTTCCTTGTTGCCTCTGATGAAATGTGTTATCTCTTTCAAGGTGAAAATAAAGATTTTGATATTTGATAAGTTTGTGTGGCACTGCTGTTCTCTGTCTACTACTTTTAACCTGGCTACTGTGTTGAATGAAGTACTGTTAAATCATCTTAGATTGATATTGACTTATAACATGACTGAGTTGGTTTGAATATGTTATTGACCATTATGAAAGTAACCGGTCTCAATAAAAAAATTCTTCAGAAAAACTTTGTCAATAATGCATATATGGAACAGCAATGATTAAAAAAAACATTAGACCTCTTACACTGTAAACCCTAATAAGTTCAGTTAACTCAAAAAAATTGTTGAAACTGATTACATCAAAAATTTTAATTAATGTTGACTAAATATTTTGAGTTAAAAAAGATATCTTGATTAAGTATGCTTTACTTGTAATCTTAAGTGGCACTAACTTATGGTAGACAGGTACAAAGTGTCCTCTGTCCCCCAGTCTGGACAGACAGACAGGTACCTAGTGTCCTCTGTCCTCTGTCCCCCAGTCTGGACAGACAGACAGACCTAGTGTCCTCTGTCCCCCAGTCTGGACAGACAGACAGGTACAAAGTGTCCTCTGTCCCCCAGTCTGGACAGACAGACAGGTACCTAGTGTCCTCTGTCCCCCAGTCTGGACAGACAGGTACCTAGTGTCCCCTTCAAAATAAAGGTAGATGTTTGTATTAAAGCTCCTTCAAAATAAAGGTAGATGTTTGTATTAAAGCTCCTTCAAAATAAAGGTAGATGTCTGTGTTAAGCTCCTTTAAAATAAAGGTAGATGTTTGTATTAAAGCTCCTTCAAAATAAAGGTAGATGTTTGTATTAAAGCTCCTTCAAAATAAAGGTAGATGTTTGTATTAAAGCTCCTTCAAAATAAAGGTAGATGTCTGTGTTAAGCTCCTTCAAAATAAAGGTAGATGTTTGTATTAAAGCTCCTTCAGTATAAAGGTAGATGTTTGAATTAAAGCTCCTTCAAAATAAAGGTAGATGTTTGTGTTAAAGCTCTTTCAAAATAAAGGTAGATGTTTGTATTAAAGCTCCTTCAAAATAAAGGTAGATGTTTGTATTAAAGCTCCTTCAAAATAAAGGTAGATGTTTGTATTAAAGCTCCTTCAAAATAAAGGTAGATGTCTGTGTTAAGCTCCTTCAAAATAGAGGTAGATGTTTGTGTTAAAGCTCTTTCAAAATAAAGGTAGATGTTTGTGTTAAAGCTCCTTCAAAATAAAGGTAGATGTTTGTGTTAAGCTCCTTCAGAATAAAGGTAGATGTTTGACTTAAAGCTCCATACAGTATAAAGGTAAATGTTTGTATTAAAGCTCCTTCAAAATAAAGGTAGATGTCTGTGTTTAGCTCCTTCAAAATAAAGGTAGATGTTTCTGTTAAAGCTCTTTCAAAATAAAGGTAGATGTTTGTATTAAAGCTCCTTCAGTATAAAGGTAGATGTTTGAATTAAAGCTCCTTCAAAATAAAGGTAGATGTTTGTGTTAAAGCTCTTTCAAAATAAAGGTAGATGTTTGTATTAAAGCTCCTTCAAAATAAAGGTAGATGTCTGTGTTAAGCTCCTTCAAAATAGAGGTAGATGTTTGTGTTAAAGCTCTTTCAAAATAAAGGTAGATGTTTGTGTTAAAGCTCCTTCAAAATAATGGTAGATGTTTGTGTTAAGCTCCTTCAGAATAAAGGTAGATGTTTGACTTAAAGCTCCATACAGTATAAAGGTAGATGTTTGTATTAAAGCTCCTTCAAAATAAAGGTAGATGTCTGTGTTAAGCTCCTTCAAAATAAAGGTAGATGTTTGTATTAAAGCTCCTTCAGTATAAAGGTAGATGTTTGAATTAAAGCTCCTTCAAAATAAAGGTAGATGTTTGTGTTAAAGCTTTTTCAAAATAAAGGTAGATGTTTGTATTAAAGCTCCTTCAGTATAAAGGTAGATGTTTGAATTAAAGCTCCTTCAAAATAAAGGTAGATGTTTGTGTTAAAGCTCTTTCAAAATAAAGGTAGATGTTTGTATTAAAGCTCCTTCAAAATAAAGGTAGATGTTTGTATTAAAGCTCCTTCAAAATAAAGGTAGATGTTTGTATTAAAGCTCCTTCAAAATAAAGGTAGATGTCTGTGTTAAGCTCCTTCAAAATAGAGGTAGATGTTTGTGTTAAAGCTCTTTCAAAATAAAGGTAGATGTTTGTGTTAAAGCTCCTTCAAAATAATGGTAGATGTTTGTGTTAAGCTCCTTCAGAATAAAGGTAGATGTTTGACTTAAAGCTCCATACAGTATAAAGGTAGATGTTTGTATTAAAGCTCCTTCAAAATAAAGGTAGATGTCTGTGTTAAGCTCCTTCAAAATAAAGGTAGATGTTTGTATTAAAGCTCCTTCAGTATAAAGGTAGATGTTTGAATTAAAGCTCCTTCAAAATAAAGGTAGATGTTTGTGTTAAAGCTCTTTCAAAATAAAGGTAGATGTTTGTATTAAAGCTCCTTCAAAATAAAGGTAGATGTCTGTGTTAAGCTCCTTCAAAATAGAGGTAGATGTTTGTGTTAAAGCTCTTTCAAAATAAAGGTAGATGTTTCTGTTAAAGCTCTTTCAAAATAAAGGTAGATGTTTGTATTAAAGCTCCTTCAGTATAAAGGTAGATGTTTGAATTAAAGCTCCTTCAAAATAAAGGTAGATGTTTTTGTTAAAGCTCCTTCAAAATAAAGGTAGATGTTTGTATTAAAGCTCCTTCAAAATAAAGGTAGATGTCTGTGTTAAGCTCCTTCAAAATAGAGGTAGATGTTTGTGTTAAAGCTCTTTCAAAATAAAGGTAGATGTTTGTATTAAAGCTCCTTCAAAATAAAGGTAGATGTTTGTATTAAAGCTCCTTCAAAATAAAGGTAGATGTTTGTATTAAAGCTCCTTCAAAATAAAGGTAGATGTCTGTGTTAAGCTCCTTCAAAATAAAGGTAGATGTTTGTATTAAAGCTCCTTCAAAATAAAGGTAGATGTCTGTGTTAAGCTCCTTCAAAATAAAGGTAGATGTTTGTATTAAAGCTCCTTCAGTATAAAGGTAGATGTTTGAATTAAAGCTCCTTCAAAATAAAGGTAGATGTTTGTGTTAAAGCTCTTTCAAAATAAAGGTAGATGTTTGTATTAAAGCTCCTTCAAAATAAAGGTAGATGTTTGTATTAAAGCTCCTTCAAAATAAAGGTAGATGTTTGTATTAAAGCTCCTTCAAAATAAAGGTAGATGTCTGTGTTAAGCTCCTTCAAAATAGAGGTAGATGTTTGTGTTAAAGCTCTTTCAAAATAAAGGTAGATGTTTGTGTTAAAGCTCCTTCAAAATAAAGGTAGATGTTTGTGTTAAGCTCCTTCAGAATAAAGGTAGATGTTTGACTTAAAGCTCCATACAGTATAAAGGTAGATGTTTGTATTAAAGCTCCTTCAAAATAAAGGTAGATGTTTGTGTTAAAGCTCCTTCAAAATAAAGGTAGATGTTTGTGTTAAAGCTCTTCAAAATAAAGGTAGATGTTTGTATTAAAGCTCCTTCAGTATAAAGGTAGATGTTTGTATTAAAGCTCCTTCAAAATAAAGGTAGATGTTTGTGTTAAAGCTCTTTAAAATAAAGGTAGATGTTTGTATTAAAGCTCCTTCAAAATAAAGGTAGATGTCTGTGTTAAGCTCCTTCAAAATAAGGTAGATGTTTGTGTTAAAGCTCCTTCAAAATAAAGGTAGATGTTTCTGTTAAAGCTCTTTCAAAATAAAGGTAGATGTTTGTATTAAAGCTCCTTCAGTATAAAGGTAGATGTTTGTATTAAAGCTCCTTCAAAATAAAGGTAGATGTTTGTATTAAAGCTCCTTCAAAATAAAGGTAGAAGTTCTGTTTAAAGCTCCTTCAAAATAAAGGTAGATGTTTCTGTTAAAGCTCTTTCAAAATAAAGGTAGATGTTTGTATTAAAGCTCCTTCAGTATAAAGGTAGATGTTTGTATTAAAGCTCCTTCAAAATAAAGGTAGATGTTTGTGTTAAAGCTCTTCAAAATAAAGGTAGATGTTTCTGTTAAAGCTCTTTCAGAATAAAGGTAGATGTTTGTATTAAAGCTCCTTCAAAATAAAGGTAGATGTTTGTATTAAAGCTCCTTCAAAATAAAGGTAGATGTTTGTGTTAAGCTCCTTCAGAATAAAGGTAGATGTTTGACTTAAAGCTCCATACAGTATAAAGGTAGATGTTTGTATTAAAGCTCCTTCAGTATAAAGGTAGATGTTTGTATTAAAGCTCCTTCAAAATAAAGGTATATGTTTGTGTTAAAGCTCCATACAGTATAAAGGTAGATGTTTGTATTAAAGCTCCTTCAAAATAAAGGTAGATGTTTGTGTTAAAGCTCCTTCAAAATAAAGGTAGATGTTTGTGTTAAAGCTCTTTCAAAATAAAGGTAGATGTTTGAATTAAAACTCCTTCAGTATAAAAGTAGATGTTTGTGTTAATGCTCCTTCAAAATAAAGGTAGATGTTTGTGTTAACGATCTTAAGGTCAAGACAGAGCTGATCAGACAGACACATGATCATCTTTTTATAAGCACTGATATGGAGGAGCTGTAATCACATTAGGTTACCTGTGTGTGTGTGTGTGTGTGTGTGTGTGTGTGTGTGTGTGTGTGTGTGTGTGTGTGTGTGTGTGTGTGTGTGTGTGTGTGACCATAGACATATAAAGAGTAGACGCCGCATCGAACGCTGGGCCTATTGGCGCTGACGAGCGGTGGGGCCGCCATCTTGGACCGGTCGCCCGCTCCACTCAGTGTATCTGTTTGGTAGGTGCAATTGATAGTTTCACTAGTGTCAGTGCATTTAATCAATAACTTACTGAGCATTATCCCGCCTATTACACGGCGTACGAGTGTAATAATTCATTTGAAACATAATTTTGATCAATATATAAACCAGAGAATCAATTCATATCAGGTCAGAGAGAGAGAGAGGGAGGAGAGAGAATAAATAAATAAATAAATATTCCATTCACAAAATACAACCAACAGTAATGTTCAATCTTATTAGTGAAAAGTAATCCCCAGAGCCAGCTGTTTTCCATGGTTTTCTGCTGATTAGAACAGAAATAATATGCTGCTCAGTGCTCTGCATCCTGTTACTTCTGCTGCTCCACTGAGTAGAACCACCGCTTCATTTCTGGCGGAGCAGCTGTGTGTCTGTGTTTACAAACATTTAATCCAGCTAGGTGGATTGTTTATGAAGTTAACGAGCTCTGGCCTGGTTACCACGGCAACTCCAGGTGGTTACCACGGCGATAGGGGCCCCGCAGTCTGAGGCAGACAGAAACGTGGAGAAAAAGAGACATTTTCTGCCTCTGCACTGGTCTGGCAAAAGGCTTAGCGTAGATAGATAGATAGATAGATAGATAGATAGATAGATAGATAGATAGATAGATAGATAGATAGATAGATAGATAGATAGATAGATAGATAGATAGGGTTACCCTAACCCTAACCCTAGTCTCTTTTTGATATGATATGTTGTTTTTACCTAATTGCCTTGGATGAAATTTGTATGGCTGTTCTAAGTTTCTTTTTTGATATGAAATGTTGTTATATGTTTACTACAGTTTGTAAGTTTCTTTTCCTTGTTGCCTCTGATGAAATGTGTTATCTCTTTCAAGGTGAAAATAAAGATTTTGATATTTGATAAGTTTGTGTGGCACTGCTGTTCTCTGTCTACTACTTTTAACCTGGCTACTGTGTTGAATGAAGTACTGTTAAATCATCTTAGATTGATATTGACTTATAACATGACTGAGTTGGTTTGAATATGTTATTGACCATTATGAAAGTAACCGGTCTCAATAAAAAAATTCTTCAGAAAAACTTTGTCAATAATGCATATATGGAACAGCAATGATTAAAAAAAACATTAGACCTCTTACACTGTAAACCCTAATAAGTTCAGTTAACTCAAAAAAATTGTTGAAACTGATTACATCAAAAATTTTAATTAATGTTGACTAAATATTTTGAGTTAAAAAAGATATCTTGATTAAGTATGCTTTACTTGTAATCTTAAGTGGCACTAACTTATGGTAGACAGGTACAAAGTGTCCTCTGTCCCCCAGTCTGGACAGACAGACAGGTACCTAGTGTCCTCTGTCCTCTGTCCCCCAGTCTGGACAGACAGACAGACCTAGTGTCCTCTGTCCCCCAGTCTGGACAGACAGACAGGTACAAAGTGTCCTCTGTCCCCCAGTCTGGACAGACAGACAGGTACCTAGTGTCCTCTGTCCCCCAGTCTGGACAGACAGGTACCTAGTGTCCCCTTCAAAATAAAGGTAGATGTTTGTATTAAAGCTCCTTCAAAATAAAGGTAGATGTTTGTATTAAAGCTCCTTCAAAATAAAGGTAGATGTCTGTGTTAAGCTCCTTTAAAATAAAGGTAGATGTTTGTATTAAAGCTCCTTCAAAATAAAGGTAGATGTTTGTATTAAAGCTCCTTCAAAATAAAGGTAGATGTTTGTATTAAAGCTCCTTCAAAATAAAGGTAGATGTCTGTGTTAAGCTCCTTCAAAATAAAGGTAGATGTTTGTATTAAAGCTCCTTCAGTATAAAGGTAGATGTTTGAATTAAAGCTCCTTCAAAATAAAGGTAGATGTTTGTGTTAAAGCTCTTTCAAAATAAAGGTAGATGTTTGTATTAAAGCTCCTTCAAAATAAAGGTAGATGTTTGTATTAAAGCTCCTTCAAAATAAAGGTAGATGTTTGTATTAAAGCTCCTTCAAAATAAAGGTAGATGTCTGTGTTAAGCTCCTTCAAAATAGAGGTAGATGTTTGTGTTAAAGCTCTTTCAAAATAAAGGTAGATGTTTGTGTTAAAGCTCCTTCAAAATAAAGGTAGATGTTTGTGTTAAGCTCCTTCAGAATAAAGGTAGATGTTTGACTTAAAGCTCCATACAGTATAAAGGTAAATGTTTGTATTAAAGCTCCTTCAAAATAAAGGTAGATGTCTGTGTTTAGCTCCTTCAAAATAAAGGTAGATGTTTCTGTTAAAGCTCTTTCAAAATAAAGGTAGATGTTTGTATTAAAGCTCCTTCAGTATAAAGGTAGATGTTTGAATTAAAGCTCCTTCAAAATAAAGGTAGATGTTTGTGTTAAAGCTCTTTCAAAATAAAGGTAGATGTTTGTATTAAAGCTCCTTCAAAATAAAGGTAGATGTCTGTGTTAAGCTCCTTCAAAATAGAGGTAGATGGGGTCACGTGATGCGCTTGCACTGAGAGGTTCGCTTTTGCCGACCTCCCGCTCCGTCAGCCGATAAACTCAATTTTTAACTGATAAACCTCAACATTTCCTGGCTACACTTGCTGGAGAACATGTCCAACGCTAAAGGGAATACTTCTCGAGTTGTCCCCGCGTCAGAAATACCCGTGCGAACCGTAACTCGTCAAGACACAAAAAAGCTACTCGCGGCTAATGCAGAAGCTAACATGGAAGATGGCGGCAGCACGTCGTTTGAGGAAAGCCTGGCTAACGCCGTTTCCGACACAGTTACTAAAGAGATTGGCGCTCTCATGGAACGGAAGTTTACAGAGCTGCATTCTACTCTGGACAAACTGAGCCGCTGTGTGGAAGACAACACAAAGCGGATCGCTGAGACTGAAACCCGCATCTCTGACGGCGAGGACCGCACAGCTTCTCTGGAGAACAAGCTAGCTGAACTCGAAAAAAAAGTGAAGATATTAACCGACCGAGCCGAGGACAGCGAAAACAGGAGCCGCAGAGATAACATACGAATCATGGGCCTCAAGGAAGGCACAGAGGGGAATCAGGCTGTCAGGTTTTTTGAGACCTGGCTTCCAGACACACTGGGTCTGGAGACCAAGCGAGGCTCCATTAAGATTGACCGAGCACACAGAGCCTTAGGTCCGCCGAAGAAAAATTACAATCGACCTGTCATCATAAAGTTACACAACTTTAGTGACAAACAACGGATCCTTTCTGCTGTCCGGGAGAAACGCGAAGTCACCTTCCAAGGAGACAAGATCTACATCCGTCAGGACCTATCGCCCCAGGTGAGAGAAGCCCGACGTCAGTTCAATGGTGTGTGTGACCGCCTCATCCAGAGAGGGCTGCGGTTCCAGATGCGCTACCCGGCCAGCTTATGCTTCACCCTGAACGGCGAGGATCACTCCTTCAAAAACCCACGTGAAGCTGAGGATTTTCTGAGCAGACGCGTCTAACCTCGGGCACAGGATATTGATGACACTGAAGTGTTTAACACGGTCTACACAGCGGACAGAAATTAAACTCTTGCCGAATGGAAGATGAACAATTCATAATCCACCCCGGTGTGGACCTCATCACTTGGAGTTTACTTTCAGAGCAACAGTGAGTCCCTCTCCCCTGACATGATACAGGTACCTGTTGTTAATCAGCCTATAGCCCAACGTCTTGATTCTCCCTGAATAATATTATTTTTATTCAGATGGATGGACTTATTTGTTCGTATATTGATATTTTAGCTGTGGCCGTCACAACTACAGTTGTCAGTACGATTTCCGCTCCTTAAAAAGAAAGGGAAAAAAAAAAAATCAATAGCCTATGTTTACTCTCTTTTCTGTTATGGATACATGCTCAGGTAATTTGCCTGCGTTCTTTTTTCTCTCTTTTTTTTTCTCTCCCAGCGGTATTTAATTATTTCTTGAGAC
The DNA here is from genome assembly GCF_905171665.1 of Trachurus trachurus. Lineage (NCBI taxonomy): Eukaryota > Metazoa > Chordata > Actinopteri > Carangiformes > Carangidae > Trachurus > Trachurus trachurus. The sequence continues at coordinate 40,731,217 of NC_139891.1, forward strand.
TATATGCTTCAATCACAGGACGTGATTAATAATCAGCTGTCGGCTGCGGGGCGGGGGGGTTGCGGAGAACAGGCATCAGTAGTGGGATGCATGTGAACATTCCTGCAGCTGGTGTGTTCGTTTCTCTCACAGGTGGGAGGATACCTCTCTGCTTCACCTGCCCCAAGACTCTTAACGCCTTTATAAGGATGTTCTTTGTTCTTGTTTTTTCGTTTGGGGGGCTCTATTTTGTTCAGGGTTCAGAGCCTCAGTTTGGGGAGGGGTTTCTACAGACAGCAGTAACTATTGTATTCTTTTCTTGTGTGTTTGGCTTCAGTCCTTTATTAACTACCATATCAGACACTGCCTTTTTTCTTCTCTGTTTCATGTATAGCTGCATAGAACACTTACTGTATAGAGGGCGTAACCCTACATGAGTGATCTTAAGATTGTTTCACTTAATGTAAAGGGCATTAACCATGTCATCAAACGCCAGAAAATCCTGTCCTTCCTTAAAAAAGAAAGATGCCAAATTGCCTTTCTCCAAGAGACCCACCTTTCAGACCTAGAACATATAAAATTGAGGAGAAGCTGGGTAGGTCAGGTATTTTATTCGTCTTATAATTCTAAAAGTCGAGGCGTTGCAATTCTCCTACATCGCTCCCTGCCTTTTACTCTTGACAAAACATTATCAGATAAAGAGGGACGCTATGTAATTCTGTCTGGCTATCTTTATGGAGAACATGTCGTTTTTGGTTGTATATATGCACCAACAATATATGAGGCCTCTTTCATTCCACAGCTTATTTCGGATTTAGCAACATTTTCTTCTCCATATTTAATTCTAGGAGGCGATTTGAACTGTGCTTTTAACCCAAATATTGATTTATCCCCCCCCCAATCTACTCTCTCTAAGAAAAGTGCAAAAATGGGCGAATTTTGTAAAGATTTTGATCTATATGATACTTGGAGGGTGCTACACCCCTTAGATAAAGACTACACATTCTTCTCAATCCCCCACCAGGTTTCTTCTAGAATAGACTACTTTTTATCTTCAAGAACAATTTTGAACAGAATACTGAACTGCACAATTGGCACCAAGTTTCTTTCTGACCACTCCCCCATCAGTGTAACTATCTCTCCTCCTTATAGAGATCCTGCTTGCAGACACTGGAGGCTTAACCCTACCCTTCTAAGCAACCACTCTGTTACAGAGTATATAACATCTGAATGGCGGCAGTTCATCTCTATAAATAAAACCCCAGATATCAGTCCTTCTACGCTGTGGGAAGCCGGCAAAGCATATATACGTGGGGCTATCATATCGTATACGTCAGCACAGAAGAAAGACGCCCTTAAAAGACAGTTAGATTTAGAGAAGACAATAGATAATCTAGAAGCTCAGTTTAAGATATCTCATAGCAGCTCTCTTGCGAAACAGCTGGATGCAGCCCGTTCTGCTTTGAATCAGCTCTTAACCAGGAAGGCGGAGACACAGATTTTTTTTGCTAAACACAGACTATTTGAATCAGGCAATAAACCAGGCCGATTACTGGCCCGCCTTGCCCGAGGTAAAACCGATCCCAATGTAATTCCATCCCTTATAGACAAAAACGGGATGAGATGCCTCAAATCATCTGATATAAATGAAGTAATGAAACTGTTCTATAAAGACCTCTATAGCTCTGAATGTACATCCTCTTCTGAGGCTAGAACAACATTTCTTAACAAGATAAAATTACCGTCTCTTTCAGACACACAGAAGGCAGAGCTATGCAAGCCAATTACTAAAGAAGAAGTCTTACAAGCCATACACACTCTTAAGGGAGGCAAGGCTCCGGGACCGGACGGTTTCGGCCCGGAATTTTACAAAACATTTAGACAAGAACTAGTTGGTCCCTTAACAGACATGTATTCAGATTCCTTTAATAGGGGTTGTCTCCCCCCCACGTTAAACACAGCTAATATCTCGGTTACCTTAAAGAGGGATAAGCCATCTGACATATGTGGTTCCTATAGACCGATCAGTCTGATTCCTGTAGACAGCAAAATACTGTCAAAACTTTTAGCCAGACGCCTAGAAAAATTACTCCCCACTCTTATAAATCCAGATCAGTCGGGCTTTGTTTATGGACGCTATTCAGCTAGCAATGTGAGAAGGCTCTTGAATATTTTACAATTTACCTCTCAATATAAACAGAAGGCTCTGGCCATTTCTCTAGATGCAGAAAAGGCCTTCGATAGGGTTGAGTGGGGCTATTTATTTGACATCTTGGGGAGATTTGGCCTAGGGGGGGACTTCCTTAAATGGATTCAAACCATATATCACTCACCTACAGCTGTTGTTATAACTAACGGGCGGCGCTCCGAACCCTTCCCAATAGCAAGGGGTGTACGCCAAGGGTGCCCCCTCAGCCCACTCCTCTTTGCTTTAGCATTAGAACCATTAGCTGAAACTATTCGACTCCATACCGATGTAAAGGGAATAACAATAGGACATGAGGAACATAAAATTGTCCTATACGCAGACGATATCCTTTTGTTTTTATCCTCTCCTCAGCTTTCAACTCCCACAATTATAGATATCTTCAATAGGTTTAGTAATATATCTGGCTATAAAATAAATTTTAATAAATCTGAAGCTATGCCACTGGGAACCCTAGATATTACAGATGTTCAGGAAAACTTTCCTTTCCGGTGGTCAAGATCTGGCTTCACCTATTTAGGGATAAAGGTGTCCTCGGACCTGAGAGATCTGCAAAAACTGAACTTTACCCCTATATGTACCTCAGTCAAAAGAGACCTGGAGCGATGGCAGAATTTACCCCTATCCCTGTTCGGTCGAATCAGTCTCATTAAGATGAATGTGCTCCCTCGACTCCTATACCCTTTACAAATGCTCCCATTATATCTGACCAAAAAAATTAACCTAGATTTAGAGAAGGCGTTTTCCAAATTTATCTGGCAAGGCAAAAAACCTAGGCAGAGGCTTAAGATATTACAATTACCTACAGACACAGGTGGTCTCTCTATGCCTAATATGCTGTTTTATAATTGGGCCTGCCATGCACGCCACTTCTGGCTGTGGCTACATTCATATATTAAGAGAGAGACCTGTATTGATTCTTGGGCCTGCCACCCTCATTCCCTGTGGAGTTTAATCACTTGTGAAGCAAATAAGATAAATCCGGAAATAAAATGTAATCCTATTATCTATAACAGTATCAGGATATGGCGTGATATATCTAAATACCTGGGAAGAAGAAGTGCAAAATCCTTACTGTCTCCCATAACCCACAACCCTGACTTTCCTGCAGGTGTTAACTCACCTACATTCCTTTCTTGGAGGGACAAGGGAATCCACGTAATCGGCGATCTATTGAGGGATGATACTTTTCTATCTTTTCAACAGTTACAAGAAACATTCAATATCCCCAAACAGCACTTTTTTGGGTATCTACAGATTAGACATTTTGTATCCTCACAGACCGCCTCTTTCTCTACCAACATCTCTTATAGTGATGTCGAGAGATTTCTCCTAGAACGCAAAAATAGAAAACATTTTATAGCATCATTTTGTTCGCTTCTGGGTTCTTCTGTCACTTACTATTTACCAGACATCTCTCATAGATGGGAAAAAGACTTGAACAACGAATATCTAGAGGATGACTGGCTGTCAGCTATACGCCTGATCAAGTCTACATCTACCTGTAACCGGTTAAGAGAAACTCAATACAAGATACTTCACAGGCTGCATATTACTCCTATTATTTTAAACAAAATTGACCACTCCATTTCTCCTCTATGTACCAAGTGCAACTTAGAAAGGGGAACATATTTTCATTATTTTTGGGAATGTAAACTGATCTCCAGATTCTGGTCACTTATCTCAAAGGTACTCAGTGGTATATTTAAGATAAAAATTAAAAAAGATCCAGGGGTTTTCCTCCTAGGCCTGCCCTCTAGGGACCTACATCTCACTGCATCACATTATAAGCTTTTTGAAAAACTCCTTCTTGCTGCCCGAAAATGTATCCTGCAAAACTGGATCAAACCTCTTCCACCTACTGTCACCTTTTGGTATAGAGAGATCTTTAATACTCTCCCTCATGAAAGGTTGGAAGCTGTCGTGAAGGGCAAAGATGAGTTATTTTTAAAAGTCTGGACACCCTTTTTAGATTATATACCTGCAGATCTGAAAAATCTGCTAATGATGGGCAGACAGTTTTCTGAGTGGAATAAGACTCCCCCTGTGCGGGGACAATAGGCTGCTGATGATTGTTTTCTCTTAACTCGTAGTTAAATACTGACTGGAATCAAACCAGAAATGTAATTATTTTTCATTTTAATTAAATTTAATTTACATGTATTTTATTTATTTATTTTCCACTATTTATTATTATTTTTTTTTAATTCTGATCATTTAATTATATATTTCATTTTATTTAGTTATTTTACTTACTTATTTTAATATTACTTATTTATCTATTTATTTTAATTGTATTTTTATCTACTTATCTACTACTTTTTATATACCATTAATATCACAGCCCTGGTAAATGTAACAACTTTTCTATTTTTTTTTTTTTTTTTTTTTATTATTATTATTATTATTATTTTTTTTTTTCTCTCTCTCTACTTGTCTAACTTTGTATAACATGTGCTGTCTGATGGGTTGGGGTGGGGGGTCTGTTTCTGTGTTTTGTATTGTTTATGTTTGGAAAAACAATAAAATGTGTTTAAAAAAAAAAAAAAAAAAAAAAAAAAAAAAATAGAGGTAGATGTTTGTGTTAAAGCTCTTTCAAAATAAAGGTAGATGTTTCTGTTAAAGCTCTTTCAAAATAAAGGTAGATGTTTGTATTAAAGCTCCTTCAGTATAAAGGTAGATGTTTGAATTAAAGCTCCTTCAAAATAAAGGTAGATGTTTGTGTTAAAGCTCCTTCAAAATAAAGGTAGATGTTTGTATTAAAGCTCCTTCAAAATAAAGGTAGATGTCTGTGTTAAGCTCCTTCAAAATAGAGGTAGATGTTTGTGTTAAAGCTCTTTCAAAATAAAGGTAGATGTTTGTATTAAAGCTCCTTCAAAATAAAGGTAGATGTTTGTATTAAAGCTCCTTCAAAATAAAGGTAGATGTTTGTATTAAAGCTCCTTCAAAATAAAGGTAGATGTCTGTGTTAAGCTCCTTCAAAATAGAGGTAGATGTTTGTGTTAAAGCTCTTTCAAAATAAAGGTAGATGTTTGTGTTAAAGCTCCTTCAAAATAATGGTAGATGTTTGTGTTAAGCTCCTTCAGAATAAAGGTAGATGTTTGACTTAAAGCTCCATACAGTATAAAGGTAGATGTTTGTATTAAAGCTCCTTCAAAATAAAGGTAGATGTCTGTGTTAAGCTCCTTCAAAATAAAGGTAGATGTTTGTATTAAAGCTCCTTCAGTATAAAGGTAGATGTTTGAATTAAAGCTCCTTCAAAATAAAGGTAGATGTTTGTGTTAAAGCTTTTTCAAAATAAAGGTAGATGTTTGTATTAAAGCTCCTTCAGTATAAAGGTAGATGTTTGAATTAAAGCTCCTTCAAAATAAAGGTAGATGTTTGTGTTAAAGCTCTTTCAAAATAAAGGTAGATGTTTGTATTAAAGCTCCTTCAAAATAAAGGTAGATGTTTGTATTAAAGCTCCTTCAAAATAAAGGTAGATGTTTGTATTAAAGCTCCTTCAAAATAAAGGTAGAAGTCTGTGTTAAGCTCCTTCAAAATAGAGGTAGATGTTTGTGTTAAAGCTCTTTCAAAATAAAGGTAGATGTTTGTGTTAAAGCTCCTTCAAAATAATGGTAGATGTTTGTGTTAAGCTCCTTCAGAATAAAGGTAGATGTTTGACTTAAAGCTCCATACAGTATAAAGGTAGATGTTTGTATTAAAGCTCCTTCAAAATAAAGGTAGATGTCTGTGTTAAGCTCCTTCAAAATAAAGGTAGATGTTTGTATTAAAGCTCCTTCAGTATAAAGGTAGATGTTTGAATTAAAGCTCCTTCAAAATAAAGGTAGATGTTTGTGTTAAAGCTCTTTCAAAATAAAGGTAGATGTTTGTATTAAAGCTCCTTCAAAATAAAGGTAGATGTCTGTGTTAAGCTCCTTCAAAATAGAGGTAGATGTTTGTGTTAAAGCTCTTTCAAAATAAAGGTAGATGTTTGTGTTAAAGCTCTTTCAAAATAAAGGTAGATGTTTGTATTAAAGCTCCTTCAAAATAAAGGTAGATGTTTGTATTAAAGCTCCTTCAAAATAAAGGTAGATGTTTGTATTAAAGCTCCTTCAAAATAAAGGTAGATGTCTGTGTTAAGCTCCTTCAAAATAAAGGTAGATGTTTGTATTAAAGCTCCTTCAAAATAAAGGTAGATGTCTGTGTTAAGCTCCTTCAAAATAAAGGTAGATGTTTGTATTAAAGCTCCTTCAGTATAAAGGTAGATGTTTGAATTAAAGCTCCTTCAAAATAAAGGTAGATGTTTGTGTTAAAGCTCTTTCAAAATAAAGGTAGATGTTTGTATTAAAGCTCCTTCAAAATAAAGGTAGATGTTTGTATTAAAGCTCCTTCAAAATAAAGGTAGATGTTTGTATTAAAGCTCCTTCAAAATAAAGGTAGATGTCTGTGTTAAGCTCCTTCAAAATAGAGGTAGATGTTTGTGTTAAAGCTCTTTCAAAATAAAGGTAGATGTTTGTGTTAAAGCTCCTTCAAAATAAAGGTAGATGTTTGTGTTAAGCTCCTTCAGAATAAAGGTAGATGTTTGACTTAAAGCTCCATACAGTATAAAGGTAGATGTTTGTATTAAAGCTCCTTCAAAATAAAGGTAGATGTCTGTGTTTAGCTCCTTCAAAATAAAGGAAGATGTTTCTGTTAAAGCTCTTTCAAAATAAAGGTAGATGTTTGTATTAAAGCTCCTTCAGTATAAAGGTAGATGTTTGAATTAAAGCTCCTTCAAAATAAAGGTAGATGTTTGTGTTAAAGCTCTTTCAAAATAAAGGTAGATGTTTGTATTAAAGCTCCTTCAAAATAAAGGTAGATGTCTGTGTTAAGCTCCTTCAAAATAGAGGTAGATGTTTGTGTTAAAGCTCTTTCAAAATAAAGGTAGATGTTTGTGTTAAAGCTCTTTCAAAATAAAGGTAGATGTTTGTATTAAAGCTCCTTCAAAATAAAGGTAGATGTTTGTATTAAAGCTCCTTCAAAATAAAGGTAGATGTTTGTATTAAAGCTCCTTCAAAATAAAGGTAGATGTCTGTGTTAAGCTCCTTCAAAATAAAGGTAGATGTTTGTATTAAAGCTCCTTCAAAATAAAGGTAGATGTCTGTGTTAAGCTCCTTCAAAATAAAGGTAGATGTTTGTATTAAAGCTCCTTCAGTATAAAGGTAGATGTTTGAATTAAAGCTCCTTCAAAATAAAGGTAGATGTTTGTGTTAAAGCTCTTTCAAAATAAAGGTAGATGTTTGTATTAAAGCTCCTTCAAAATAAAGGTAGATGTTTGTATTAAAGCTCCTTCAAAATAAAGGTAGATGTTTGTATTAAAGCTCCTTCAAAATAAAGGTAGATGTCTGTGTTAAGCTCCTTCAAAATAGAGGTAGATGTTTGTGTTAAAGCTCTTTCAAAATAAAGGTAGATGTTTGTGTTAAAGCTCCTTCAAAATAAAGGTAGATGTTTGTGTTAAGCTCCTTCAGAATAAAGGTAGATGTTTGACTTAAAGCTCCATACAGTATAAAGGTAGATGTTTGTATTAAAGCTCCTTCAAAATAAAGGTAGATGTCTGTGTTTAGCTCCTTCAAAATAAAGGAAGATGTTTCTGTTAAAGCTCTTTCAAAATAAAGGTAGATGTTTGTATTAAAGCTCCTTCAGTATAAAGGTAGATGTTTGAATTAAAGCTCCTTCAAAATAAAGGTAGATGTTTGTGTTAAAGCTCTTTCAAAATAAAGGTAGATGTTTGTATTAAAGCTCCTTCAAAATAAAGGTAGATGTCTGTGTTAAGCTCCTTCAAAATAGAGGTAGATGTTTGTGTTAAAGCTCTTTCAAAATAAAGGTAGATGTTTGTATTAAAGCTCCTTCAAAATAAAGGTAGATGTCTGTGTTAAGCTCCTTCAAAATAGAGGTAGATGTTTCTGTTAAAGCTCTTTCAAAATAAAGGTAGATGTTTGTATTAAAGCTCCTTCAGTATAAAGGTAGATGTTTGTATTAAAGCTCCTTCAAAATAAAGGTAGATGTTTGTATTAAAGCTCCTTCAAAATAAAGGTAGATGTTTGTATTAAAGCTCCTTCAAAATAAAGGTAGATGTCTGTGTTAAGCTCCTTCAAAATAGAGGTAGATGTTTGTGTTAAAGCTCCTTCAAAATAAAGGTAGATGTTTGTGTTAAAGCTCTTTCAAAATAAAGGTAGATGTTTCTGTTAAAGCTCTTTCAAAATAAAGGTAGATGTTTGTATTAAAGCTCCTTCAGTATAAAGGTAGATGTTTGAATTAAAGCTCCTTCAAAATAAAGGTAGATGTTTGTGTTAAAGCTCTTTCAAAATAAAGGTAGATGTTTCTGTTAAAGCTCTTTCAAAATAAAGGTAGATGTTTGTATTAAAGCTCCTTCAAAATAAAGGTAGATGTTTGTATTAAAGCTCCTTCAAAATAAAGGTAGATGTCTGTGTTAAGCTCCTTCAAAATAAAGGTAGATGTTTCTGTTAAAGCTCTTTCAAAATAAAGGTAGATGTTTGTATTAAAGCTCCTTCAGTATAAAGGTAGATGTTTGTATTAAAGCTCCTTCAAAATAAAGGTATATGTTTGTGTTAAAGCTCCATACAGTATAAAGGTAGATGTTTGTATTAAAGCTCCTTCAAAATAAAGGTAGATGTTTGTATTAAAGCTCCTTCAAAATAAAGGTAGATGTTTGTGTTAAGCTCCTTCAGAATAAAGGTAGATGTTTGACTTAAAGCTCCATACAGTATAAAGGTAGATGTTTGTATTAAAGCTCCTTCAGTATAAAGGTAGATGTTTGTATTAAAGCTCCTTCAAAATAAAGGTATATGTTTGTGTTAAAGCTCCATACAGTATAAAGGTAGATGTTTGTATTAAAGCTCCTTCAAAATAAAGGTAGATGTTTGTGTTAAAGCTCCTTCAAAATAAAGGTAGATGTTTGTGTTAAAGCTCTTTCAAAATAAAGGTAGATGTTTGAATTAAAACTCCTTCAGTATAAAAGTAGATGTTTGTGTTAATGCTCCTTCAAAATAAAGGTAGATGTTTGTGTTAACGATCTTAAGGTCAAGACAGAGCTGATCAGACAGACACATGATCATCTTTTTATAATCAATCAATCAATCAATCAGACTTTATTTATAGAGCACTTTTCATACAAAAGATATGTAGCACAAAGTGCTTTACACGATAAAAGCAGACAAAACAAAGCAGAGATAAAAACCCAAAGTAACGCAGATACACTCGTGCGCACACACACACACACACACACACACACACACACACACACACACACACACACACACACACACTTTATAAAGCTTTAAAAGAAGGCAACTGAAGCGCTATCTTACTCTACAATTTGCCGTGAGGAAACACTAGGGACTGGATAAAACAAAATAATTAAATGAAATGATTAAAAATAACTAAAATTATACCGTAAATATGCTAAGACTAAAAAGATTAAAAGTAAAAATGAATACAGAATAAAATAAAATAAAATAATAATAATAAAAAAAAAAAAAAAAAAAAAAAAAAAAAACATTTAATAAACAGTAAAAATCGATAAATGCAATAAAATGATAGGAAAACTAATAAAATAGTAAAACCTATAAGTAAAATCTAATCAAAAGCCAAGCTAAAAAGATGTGTTTTAACTTTGCTCTTAAAAATGTCCACATTTGCAGCTGCTCTCAGGTCTTCAGGAAGGCTGTTCCACAGTCGTGGGCCGTAATGACAAAACGCTGCTTCACCATGAGTTTTGGTTCTGACTTTAGGTATTAATAAAAGGCCTCTATCTGAAGACCTGAGAGTTCTGGATGGCTTATAAGTTAAAAGCAAATCTGACAGATAGGAAGGACTAAGACCATTAAGAGCTTTAAAAACCAGTAAAAGAATCTTAAAATCGATCCTGAAGCACACAGGTAACCAATGCAGGGACTTTAAAATCGGTGTAATGTGAGCTCTCTTTCTGGTCTTCGTTAGCAGTCGTGCAGCTGAGTTTTGGAGTAGTTGTAACGGTTCAATATTCTTTTTAGGAAGACCGGAAAGAAGAGCATTGCAATAATCAATCCTACAGGTAATAAAAGCATGGATTAGTGTCTCTGTGTTGGCTCGGGAGAGAAATGGACGCACTTTAGCAATATTTTTAAGATGGTAAAAACCGTTCTTAGTGGTTTGTCTGATGTGGCGTTCAAAGGTTAAGTTTGAGTCGAAGACCACACCTAGGTTCTTAACATTCTCTGATGGGTTAAGAGACAGTGCTTCCAGTTTAAAATTCAGTTTTTCTCTCAGTGCTTCAGGACCGATAACCAGTACCTCCGTTTTGTCCTGGTTGAGCTGTAAAAAATTTTCTGCCATCCATGACTTAATGTCTAAAATGCACTTAAAAAGGGCATCAATTGGCCCTGTATCATCAGGAGACACGGCAATGTAAAGCTGCGTATCATCCGCATAACTGTGGAAATCAATGCCGCACTGATATGGAGGAGCTGTAATCACATTAGGTTACCTGTGTGTGTGTGTGTGTGTGTGTGTGTGTGTGTGTGTGTGTGTGTGTGTGTGTGTGTGTGTGTGTGTGTGTGTGTGTGTGTGTGTGTGTGTGTGTGTGTGTGTGACCATAGACATATAAAGAGTAGACGCCGCATCGAACGCTGGGCCTATTGGCGCTGACGAGCGGTGGGGCCGCCATCTTGGACCGGTCGCCCGCTCCACTCAGTGTATCTGTTTGGTAGGTGCAATTGATAGTTTCACTAGTGTCAGTGCATTTAATCAATAACTTACTGAGCATTATCCCGCCTATTACACGGTGTACGAGTGTAATAATTCATTTGAAACATAATTTTGATCAATATATAAACCAGAGAATCAATTCATATCAGGTCAGAGAGAGAGAGAGGGAGGAGAGAGAATAAATAAATAAATAAATATTCCATTCACAAAATAAAACCAACAGTAATGTTCAATCTTATTAGTGAAAAGTAATCCCCAGAGCCAGCTGTTTTCCATGGTTTTCTGCTGATTAGAACAGAAATAATATGCTGCTCAGTGCTCTGCATCCTGTTACTTCTGCTGCTCCACTGAGTAGAACCACCGCTTCATTTCTGGCGGAGCAGCTGTGTGTCTGTGTTTACAAACATTTAATCCAGCTAGGTGGATTGTTTATGAAGTTAACGAGCTCTGGCCTGGTTACCACGGCAACTCCAGGTGGTTACCACGGCGATAGGGGCCCCGCAGTCTGAGGCAGACAGAAACGTGGAGAAAAAGAGACATTTTCTGCCTCTGCACTGGTCTGGCAAAAGGCTTAGCGTAGATAGATAGATAGATAGATAGATAGATAGATAGATAGATAGATAGATAGATAGATAGATAGATAGATAGATAGATAGATAGATAGATAGATAGATAGATAGATAGATAGATAGTGTAGGAGCCATTTTGCCTGTTCTCTGTTTGACCACCAGGGGGGGTATTGTGTTGGGTGAAGGTGATATAGGTGAGGGTGTAATTGGCCTCCGGTGTGTGTGTGAGGAGGAGAGCACAAAGTTTTCTGACCGTGTCAAGCCCGTGTCAAGCCCGTGTCAAGACCGTGTCAAGCCCGTGTCAAGCCCGTGTCAAGACCGTGTCAAGCTGGGAAAGACGTGTAAAACCGTGCATAGGACACGCAAAGTGAGTTACCGTGATTGAGTGTTGAACAGTGTGAATTACACTTACCTGAGAGCAGCAATCCTGTGCTTACCTGGACTTTATGTGTAAATAAATAATTATTATTATGCAAACGACCTCACGTGAATGGACATTGGTTTGTGGACACGCGTCCGGAAGAGTTCCACACCCACACACACAGGAACTTAAACGTACACGGCTTTATTGGTAAAAAGACTGTACAGATAGGGTTACCCTAACCCTAACCCTAGTCTCTTTTTGATATGATATGTTGTTTTTACCTAATTGCCTTGGATGAAATTTGTATGGCTGTTCTAAGTTTCTTTTTTGATATGAAATGTTGTTATATGTTTACTACAGTTTGTAAGTTTCTTTTCCTTGTTGCCTCTGATGAAATGTGTTATCTCTTTCAAGGTGAAAATAAAGATTTTGATATTTGATAAGTTTGTGTGGCACTGCTGTTCTCTGTCTACTACTTTTAACCTGGCTACTGTGTTGAATGAAGTACTGTTAAATCATCTTAGATTGATATTGACTTATAACATGACTGAGTTGGTTTGAATATGTTATTGACCATTATGAAAGTAACCGGTCTCAATAAAAAAATTCTTCAGAAAAACTTTGTCAATAATGCATATATGGAACAGCAATGATTAAAAAAAACATTAGACCTCTTACACTGTAAACCCTAATAAGTTCAGTTAACTCAAAAAAATTGTTGAAACTGATTACATCAAAAATTTTAATTAATGTTGACTAAATATTTTGAGTTAAAAAAGATATCTTGATTAAGTAGGCTTTACTTGTAATCTTAAGTGGCACTAACTTATGGTAGACAGGTACAAAGTGTCCTCTGTCCCCCAGTCTGGACAGACAGACAGGTACCTAGTGTCCTCTGTCCTCTGTCCCCCAGTCTGGACAGACAGACAGACCTAGTGTCCTCTGTCCCCCAGTCTGGACAGACAGACAGGTACAAAGTGTCCTCTGTCCCCCAGTCTGGACAGACAGACAGGTACCTAGTGTCCTCTGTCCCCCAGTCTGGACAGACAGGTACCTAGTGTCCCCTTCAAAATAAAGGTAGATGTTTGTATTAAAGCTCCTTCAAAATAAAGGTAGATGTTTGTATTAAAGCTCCTTCAAAATAAAGGTAGATGTCTGTGTTAAGCTCCTTTAAAATAAAGGTAGATGTTTGTATTAAAGCTCCTTCAAAATAAAGGTAGATGTTTGTATTAAAGCTCCTTCAAAATAAAGGTAGATGTTTGTATTAAAGCTCCTTCAAAATAAAGGTAGATGTCTGTGTTAAGCTCCTTCAAAATAAAGGTAGATGTTTGTATTAAAGCTCCTTCAGTATAAAGGTAGATGTTTGAATTAAAGCTCCTTCAAAATAAAGGTAGATGTTTGTGTTAAAGCTCTTTCAAAACCTGCAGCACGCCATCCACACCACCGCACGTGCATGACTGTCTACCTGCCACACCCCCCCCACTCACTCCGCTCACTCTTCTTCTCCGCCCAAAGCTTCACTGGCAGCTCACAGCTCACTCATGACCGCTAGCACCTCCCCCTGGTCATATCAGTCATTACACCCACAACCTGTAACTTTTCACATTCAGACCATCATCACATGCAGGCACCCCCGCCCACTGAGCACACGACATCCTGATCTGGTTAACCTGCGTCCACTTCCCCGGTCCTCACAGCCCCTCACAATGCAACATCACCTCAAAGTAGCCTTATTTAACACCCGCTCCCTCAACAACAAAAGCCTCATCCTCAGTGAATACATAACAGACAATAACCTGGATTTTCTCTGTCTCACTGAAACCTGGCAAAAACCCCTGGACTATTTTTCATTAAACCAAGCCACCCCCACAGGATACACCTACATGGACAAACCCCGCACAGAGGGCCGGGGAGGTGGCATTGCTGCCATCTACAGAAACAACATCAAGACAACCACCATCTCCATTCCTCCTGCCCCCTCATTTGAACACCTCACCTACAAACTCTCTGGTCCCTGCCCTCTGGTCACAGCCATCATATATCGCCCCCCCAAACCACATCCCTCCTTCCTCTCTGATCTTGCTGACCTTATAACCCAGCTATCTGCCATCTCGCCATCTGTTCTCCTCCTAGGTGATTTTAATCTACATATTGACAGCACAGACAATAAACCGGCCACAGAATTCCTGGAACTGTTAAATTGTCTCAACTTCACCCAACATATCAACTTCCCAACACACAGCCGTGGTCACATTCTGGACTTGGTCTGCTCCACCAATCTCAACATCCAACAATTAACCAGCCACAACCTGCATATCTCTGACCACCTGGCTATCACCATGGACATAGACATCCCCATCCCCACCACAAAACAAAACCGGACCATAACCTTCAGAAATCTTAAATCCATCTCTCCCTCTGCTCTCTCAACCTCACTCACCCATTGTCTGTCTGCTTCACCCCGCCCACCATCTGATGACCCCACTGACCTGGTTAACTACTACAACTGCACACTCTCCTCCTGCTTGGATCAGCTTGCCCCCGCCAAAACAAAAACAGTTTCTTTCACTCACTCTGCCCCCTGGTTCACCCCCACACTCCGCCAAATGAAGACCCGGAAAAGACAACTTGAAAGACTCTGCAATAAAACTGGATTATCTGTTCACCTTCTCGCCTACACCGACCACCTACAACAGTACAAAGAAGCACTCAACGCTGCCCGGACCACCCACTACTCCCACCTCATCCACTCTGGCTCCAACAACCCCAAGGCTCTGTTTTCCACCATCAACTCCCTTCTCAAACCTCACGACAACACCTCCTCATCATTCACTACTGAAAAGTGCCAATCATTCCTATCATTCTTCCAAACAAAAATCAACACCATTTACAGTAACCTCAACACCTCCAGGATCCCTCCCATCTCCCCGCCCGCCTCCCTCCCTGCCTCCCCACCCACCACTATCCAGTACCTGACCCACTTCTCTCCAGTATCACCAGCACAACTCACAACCATCATGACCGGAATAAAAACCTCCACTTGCAACCTGGACCCCATACCCTCCAAACTCATCAAGGACTGCCTCCCTGTCATCTCCCCACTCATCATTGACTTCATTAACGCCTCCCTCAGTTCTGGTTCTGTCCCCCAAACCCTCAAACTGGCTGCCATCACTCCCATCATCAAAAAACCCGGTCTGGACCCCGACAACCCAAATAACTTCCGCCCCATCTCCAATCTCCCCTTCCTGTCAAAAATCCTGGAACGTGCTGTCGCCTCACAACTCACAACCCACCTCACCTGCAATAACCTGTTTGAATCATTCCAATCTGGTTTCCGTACAAAGCACAGCACCGAGACAGCCCTCCTGAAAGTCACCAACGACCTCCTCCTCTCCTCAGACTCCGGACACATCACCATCCTCATCCTCCTCGACCTCACAGCAGCCTTCGACACCATCAACCACTCCATCCTGCTCTCCCGTCTGGAATCCTCTCTCCACATCACTGGCACAGCACTCTCCTGGTTTCACTCCTACCTCACCAACCGACAACAGTTCATCAGCATCAACAACTGCACCTCCACCACCGCTCCTCTGTCACAAGGTGTCCCCCAGGGGTCGGTGCTTGGTCCCCTCCTCTTCATCCTCTACATCCTCCCCCTTGGCCAGATCATCCGTCAACATGGACTCCATTTTCACTGTTACGCCGACGATATCCAACTGTACATCTCCACCAAAGCCATCACCAACAACACCCACTCCACCCTCAGCAACTGTCTCACAGAAATTAAATCTTGGATGCAAACAAACTATCTTCAACTGAACAGTGACAAATCGGACATAATCATCATTGACCCCACATCCCGCACTAAAGCCAGCCACAACTTCTCCCTCACCTTTGATAACTGCACTTTGTCTCCCTCATCCCACACCCGCAACCTAGGAATCATCTTCGACAGTAAGCTAAGGTTTGACCTCCACATCAATCACATCACCAGGACCGCCTTCTTCCACCTCAAGAACATCGCCCGTCTCCGCCCCTCACTCACCTTCTCTGCTGCAGAAACCCTCATCCATGCATTCATCACATCCAGACTGGACTATTGCAACAGCATCCTCCATGGTTCACCATCCAAACTCCTCAATAAACTACAATACATCCAGAACTCAGCCGCACGCCTGCTCACCCACACCCGCTCCAGAGATCACATCACCCCCGTCCTCCGTGACCTGCACTGGCTGCCCATCACTCACCGCATACAGTTCAAAATCATCCTCCTCACACACAAAGCACTTAATAACCTGGCCCCCCCCTACCTCACAGACCTGCTCCATCACCACACCCCCTCCCGCGACCTCCGCTCATCCGAAGGAAACATCCTGTCACTACCCACACGGACCAAGCACCGAACCTGGGGGGACAGAGCCTTCTCCATCACTGCCCCCTCCCTCTGGAACTCACTCCCCAAACCCATCCGCACCTGCACTCACCTCCCAACTTTCAAGACAATGTTAAAAACACACGTTTTTAAATCAGCTTTTAATACATAATTTCTGTGTGTGTTTTATATTGTTCTCTATGTTTTATACTGTCTCTGCTGCTTTTAATTGAATGTCTTGTGTTCTTAACTGCATTTATTGTATGTAAAGTGTCTTTGAGCTTTTGGAAAAGCGCTTATAAATAAAATGTATTATTATTATTATTAAAATAAAGGTAGATGTTTGTATTAAAGCTCCTTCAAAATAAAGGTAGATGTTTGTATTAAAGCTCCTTCAAAATAAAGGTAGATGTTTGTATTAAAGCTCCTTCAAAATAAAGGTAGATGTCTGTGTTAAGCTCCTTCAAAATAGAGGTAGATGTTTGTGTTAAAGCTCTTTCAAAATAAAGGTAGATGTTTGTGTTAAAGCTCCTTCAAAATAAAGGTAGATGTTTGTGTTAAGCTCCTTCAGAATAAAGGTAGATGTTTGACTTAAAGCTCCATACAGTATAAAGGTAAATGTTTGTATTAAAGCTCCTTCAAAATAAAGGTAGATGTCTGTGTTTAGCTCCTTCAAAATAAAGGTAGATGTTTCTGTTAAAGCTCTTTCAAAATAAAGGTAGATGTTTGTATTAAAGCTCCTTCAGTATAAAGGTAGATGTTTGAATTAAAGCTCCTTCAAAATAAAGGTAGATGTTTGTGTTAAAGCTCTTTCAAAATAAAGGTAGATGTTTATATTAAAGCTCCTTCAAAATAAAGGTAGATGTCTGTGTTAAGCTCCTTCAAAATAGAGGTAGATGTTTGTGTTAAAGCTCTTTCAAAATAAAGGTAGATGTTTCTGTTAAAGCTCTTTCAAAATAAAGGTAGATGTTTGTATTAAAGCTCCTTCAGTATAAAGGTAGATGTTTGAATTAAAGCTCCTTCAAAATAAAGGTAGATGTTTGTGTTAAAGCTCCTTCAAAATAAAGGTAGATGTTTGTATTAAAGCTCCTTCAAAATAAAGGTAGATGTCTGTGTTAAGCTCCTTCAAAATAGAGGTAGATGTTTGTGTTAAAGCTCTTTCAAAATAAAGGTAGATGTTTGTATTAAAGCTCCTTCAAAATAAAGGTAGATGTTTGTATTAAAGCTCCTTCAAAATAAAGGTAGATGTTTGTATTAAAGCTCCTTCAAAATAAAGGTAGATGTCTGTGTTAAGCTCCTTCAAAATAGAGGTAGATGTTTGTGTTAAAGCTCTTTCAAAATAAAGGTAGATGTTTGTGTTAAAGCTCCTTCAAAATAATGGTAGATGTTTGTGTTAAGCTCCTTCAGAATAAAGGTAGATGTTTGACTTAAAGCTCCATACAGTATAAAGGTAGATGTTTGTATTAAAGCTCCTTCAAAATAAAGGTAGATGTCTGTGTTAAGCTCCTTCAAAATAAAGGTAGATGTTTGTATTAAAGCTCCTTCAGTATAAAGGTAGATGTTTGAATTAAAGCTCCTTCAAAATAAAGGTAGATGTTTGTGTTAAAGCTTTTTCAAAATAAAGGTAGATGTTTGTATTAAAGCTCCTTCAGTATAAAGGTAGATGTTTGAATTAAAGCTCCTTCAAAATAAAGGTAGATGTTTGTGTTAAAGCTCTTTCAAAATAAAGGTAGATGTTTGTATTAAAGCTCCTTCAAAATAAAGGTAGATGTTTGTATTAAAGCTCCTTCAAAATAAAGGTAGATGTTTGTATTAAAGCTCCTTCAAAATAAAGGTAGAAGTCTGTGTTAAGCTCCTTCAAAATAGAGGTAGATGTTTGTGTTGAAGCTCTTTCAAAATAAAGGTAGATGTTTGTGTTAAAGCTCCTTCAAAATAATGGTAGATGTTTGTGTTAAGCTCCTTCAGAATAAAGGTAGATGTTTGACTTAAAGCTCCATACAGTATAAAGGTAGATGTTTGTATTAAAGCTCCTTCAAAATAAAGGTAGATGTCTGTGTTAAGCTCCTTCAAAATAAAGGTAGATGTTTGTATTAAAGCTCCTTCAGTATAAAGGTAGATGTTTGAATTAAAGCTCCTTCAAAATAAAGGTAGATGTTTGTGTTAAAGCTCTTTCAAAATAAAGGTAGATGTTTGTATTAAAGCTCCTTCAAAATAAAGGTAGATGTCTGTGTTAAGCTCCTTCAAAATAGAGGTAGATGTTTGTGTTAAAGCTCTTTCAAAATAAAGGTAGATGTTTCTGTTAAAGCTCTTTCAAAATAAAGGTAGATGTTTGTATTAAAGCTCCTTCAGTATAAAGGTAGATATTTGAATTAAAGCTCCTTCAAAATAAAGGTAGATGTTTTTGTTAAAGCTCCTTCAAAATAAAGGTAGATGTTTGTATTAAAGCTCCTTCAAAATAAAGGTAGATGTCTGTGTTAAGCTCCTTCAAAATAGAGGTAGATGTTTGTGTTAAAGCTCTTTCAAAATAAAGGTAGATGTTTGTATTAAAGCTCCTTCAAAATAAAGGTAGATGTTTGTATTAAAGCTCCTTCAAAATAAAGGTAGATGTTTGTATTAAAGCTCCTTCAAAATAAAGGTAGATGTCTGTGTTAAGCTCCTTCAAAATAAAGGTAGATGTTTGTATTAAAGCTCCTTCAAAATAAAGGTAGATGTCTGTGTTAAGCTCCTTCAAAATAAAGGTAGATGTTTGTATTAAAGCTCCTTCAGTATAAAGGTAGATGTTTGAATTAAAGCTCCTTCAAAATAAAGGTAGATGTTTGTGTTAAAGCTCTTTCAAAATAAAGGTAGATGTTTGTATTAAAGCTCCTTCAAAATAAAGGTAGATGTTTGTATTAAAGCTCCTTCAAAATAAAGGTAGATGTTTGTATTAAAGCTCCTTCAAAATAAAGGTAGATGTCTGTGTTAAGCTCCTTCAAAATAGAGGTAGATGTTTGTGTTAAAGCTCTTTCAAAATAAAGGTAGATGTTTGTGTTAAAGCTCCTTCAAAATAAAGGTAGATGTTTGTGTTAAGCTCCTTCAGAATAAAGGTAGATGTTTGACTTAAAGCTCCATACAGTATAAAGGTAGATGTTTGTATTAAAGCTCCTTCAAAATAAAGGTAGATGTCTGTGTTAAGCTCCTTCAAAATAAAGGTAGATGTTTGTATTAAAGCTCCTTCAGTATAAAGGTAGATGTTTGAATTAAAGCTCCTTCAAAATAAAGGTAGATGTTTGTGTTAAAGCTCTTTCAAAATAAAGGTAGATGTTTGTATTAAAGCTCCTTCAAAATAAAGGTAGATGTCTGTGTTAAGCTCCTTCAAAATAGAGGTAGATGTTTGTGTTAAAGCTCTTTCAAAATAAAGGTAGATGTTTCTGTTAAAGCTCTTTCAAAATAAAGGTAGATGTTTGTATTAAAGCTCCTTCAGTATAAAGGTAGATGTTTGAATTAAAGCTCCTTCAAAATAAAGGTAGATGTTTTTGTTAAAGCTCCTTCAAAATAAAGGTAGATGTTTGTATTAAAGCTCCTTCAAAATAAAGGTAGATGTCTGTGTTAAGCTCCTTCAAAATAGAGGTAGATGTTTGTGTTAAAGCTCTTTCAAAATAAAGGTAGATGTTTGTATTAAAGCTCCTTCAAAATAAAGGTAGATGTTTGTATTAAAGCTCCTTCAAAATAAAGGTAGATGTTTGTATTAAAGCTCCTTCAAAATAAAGGTAGATGTCTGTGTTAAGCTCCTTCAAAATAAAGGTAGATGTTTGTATTAAAGCTCCTTCAAAATAAAGGTAGATGTCTGTGTTAAGCTCCTTCAAAATAAAGGTAGATGTTTGTATTAAAGCTCCTTCAGTATAAAGGTAGATGTTTGAATTAAAGCTCCTTCAAAATAAAGGTAGATGTTTTTGTTAAAGCTCCTTCAAAATAAAGGTAGATGTTTGTATTAAAGCTCCTTCAAAATAAAGGTAGATGTCTGTGTTAAGCTCCTTCAAAATAAAGGTAGATGTTTGTATTAAAGCTCCTTCAAAATAAAGGTATATGTTTGTGTTAAAGCTCCATACAGTATAAAGGTAGATGTTTGTATTAAAGCTCCTTCAAAATAAAGGTAGATGTTTGTGTTAAAGCTCCTTCAAAATAAAGGTAGATGTTTGTGTTAAAGCTCTTTCAAAATAAAGGTAGATGTTTGAATTAAAACTCCTTCAGTATAAAAGTAGATGTTTGTGTTAATGCTCCTTCAAAATAAAGGTAGATGTTTGTGTTAACGATCTTAAGGTCAAGACAGAGCTGATCAGACAGACACATGATCATCTTTTTATAATCAATCAATCAATCAATCAGACTTTATTTATAGAGCACTTTTCATACAAAAGATATGTAGCACAAAGTGCTTTACACGATAAAAGCAGACAAAACAAAGCAGAGATAAAAACCCAAAGTAACGCAGATACACTCGTGCGCACACACACACACACACACACACACACACACACACACACACACACACACACACTTTATAAAGCTTTAAAAGAAGGCAACTGAAGCGCTATCTTACTCTACAATTTGCCGTGAGGAAACACTAGGGACTGGATAAAACAAAATAATTAAATGAAATGATTAAAAATAACTAAAATTATACCGTAAATATGCTAAGACTAAAAAGATTAAAAGTAAAAATGAATACAGAATAAAATAAAATAAAATAATAATAATAAAAAAAAAAAAAATAAAAAAAATAAAAAAAAACATTTAATAAACAGTAAAAATCGATAAATGCAATAAAATGATAGGAAAACTAATAAAATAGTAAAACCTATAAGTAAAATCTAATCAAAAGCCAAGCTAAAAAGATGTGTTTTAACTTTGCTCTTAAAAATGTCCACATTTGCAGCTGCTCTCAGGTCTTCAGGAAGGCTGTTCCACAGTCGTGGGCCGTAATGACAAAACGCTGCTTCACCATGAGTTTTGGTTCTGACTTTAGGTATTAATAAAAGGCCTCTATCTGAAGACCTGAGAGTTCTGGATGGCTTATAAGTTAAAAGCAAATCTGACAGATAGGAAGGACTAAGACCATTAAGAGCTTTAAAAACCAGTAAAAGAATCTTAAAATCGATCCTGAAGCACACAGGTAACCAATGCAGGGACTTTAAAATCGGTGTAATGTGAGCTCTCTTTCTGGTCTTCGTTAGCAGTCGTGCAGCTGAGTTTTGGAGTAGTTGTAACGGTTCAATATTCTTTTTAGGAAGACCGGAAAGAAGAGCATTGCAATAATCAATCCTACAGGTAATAAAAGCATGGATTAGTGTCTCTGTGTTGGCTCGGGAGAGAAATGGACGCACTTTAGCAATATTTTTAAGATGGTAAAAACCGTTCTTAGTGGTTTGTCTGATGTGGCGTTCAAAGGTTAAGTTTGAGTCGAAGACCACACCTAGGTTCTTAACATTCTCTGATGGGTTAAGAGACAGTGCTTCCAGTTTAAAATTCAGTTTTTCTCTCAGTGCTTCAGGACCGATAACCAGTACCTCCGTTTTGTCCTGGTTGAGCTGTAAAAAATTTTCTGCCATCCATGACTTAATGTCTAAAATGCACTTAAAAAGGGCATCAATTGGCCCTGTATCATCAGGAGACACGGCAATGTAAAGCTGCGTATCATCCGCATAACTGTGGAAATCAATGCCGCACTGATATGGAGGAGCTGTAATCACATTAGGTTACCTGTGTGTGTGTGTGTGTGTGTGTGTGTGTGTGTGTGTGTGTGTGTGTGTGTGTGTGTGTGTGTGTGTGTGTGTGTGTGTGTGTGTGTGTGTGTGACCATAGACATATAAAGAGTAGACGCCGCATCGAACGCTGGGCCTATTGGCGCTGACGAGCGGTGGGGCCGCCATCTTGGACCGGTCGCCCGCTCCACTCAGTGTATCTGTTTGGTAGGTGCAATTGATAGTTTCACTAGTGTCAGTGCATTTAATCAATAACTTACTGAGCATTATCCCGCCTATTACACGGCGTACGAGTGTAATAATTCATTTGAAACATAATTTTGATCAATATATAAACCAGAGAATCAATTCATATCAGGTCAGAGAGAGAGAGAGGGAGGAGAGAGAATAAATAAATAAATAAATATTCCATTCACAAAATACAACCAACAGTAATGTTCAATCTTATTAGTGAAAAGTAATCCCCAGAGCCAGCTGTTTTCCATGGTTTTCTGCTGATTAGAACAGAAATAATATGCTGCTCAGTGCTCTGCATCCTGTTACTTCTGCTGCTCCACTGAGTAGAACCACCGCTTCATTTCTGGCGGAGCAGCTGTGTGTCTGTGTTTACAAACATTTAATCCAGCTAGGTGGATTGTTTATGAAGTTAACGAGCTCTGGCCTGGTTACCACGGCAACTCCAGGTGGTTACCACGGCGATAGGGGCCCCGCAGTCTGAGGCAGACAGAAACGTGGAGAAAAAGAGACATTTTCTGCCTCTGCACTGGTCTGGCAAAAGGCTTAGCGTAGATAGATAGATAGATAGATAGATAGATAGATAGATAGATAGATAGATAGATAGATAGATAGATAGATAGATAGATAGATAGATAGATAGATAGATAGTGTAGGAGCCATTTTGCCTGTTCTCTGTTTGACCACCAGGGGGGGTATTGTGTTGGGTGAAGGTGATATAGGTGAGGGTGTAATTGGCCTCCGGTGTGTGTGTGAGGAGGAGAGCACAAAGTTTTCTGACCGTGTCAAGCCCGTGTCAAGCCCGTGTCAAGACCGTGTCAAGCCCG